>NW_026854456.1:0-212449 GCF_026571515.1 Ruditapes philippinarum | reverse complement strand
CCTTGTAAATAAAAAAAATCTAAAAAATACACTTTTAATTGCTGATGATTTTAACCAAAAATATTTTTAATGAGACGTACATATCCAAGAGAAATAAAAATACAAATGACTTATATTTTATTGTCTATATGCCCACTATGTTAAATCACGAAGCAATTCTAAATAACATTCTCACATGTATTATGTTTGAAGTTTATTTGCATGGTTTTATTTTAGAAATATTTCGTTGACAGTTTTTTTTCTATTTACATATCATTTCTTGGAATAAATTGATAATGACACTGATTTACAAGTTTGACCAGAGGTTTTAGGCAAAAATTTCATTCTGTATCTAAATGCTTGAAAGTAGAAAATCTGGATTATATCAGATTGGGACACAAAATATATTGCTCTACAAATCTCGAACTTGTATGGAACAAATTTTCTCTGTTATATATTTTGTGTTTTTTTTTTCCTAAAAAAACCCTAAATGTCTCTCCGGTTGCATGCGCGTCGCATTCAGTGCTGCAGCACTTTGATTTGTATTGGTTTTTGCCTCTTGCAGATCACAAAAGTCACGTGGTACAGGCACCATGATATTGAAAACATCCAATTATACAATCTGCCTATTACCGAGAACTATATAACTGCAGCATTTATACATGCGTTATATTTGGGTGCAGATAATTAAACAGTTAACATTGTTAATTATATTTGGAGACATATATCTTTCTAATCTATAATGCTGTATTAATTATATATTCAATATATATAACTATAATATCCAATGATTTATATTTCACAAATTTTAAATAATACGAAGTGGAATTTTTCTTAAATTAGCACAGATAAAAATAAACGCTTAAAAGGCCAGACTTATACCGTTTCAAAAAAGATAATTTTACTTTCACGTGGAAGTTATAAAAGAATTTTTATAAATATCTGATAGATTTAGTCATTTTATATATGTTTAACTATATAACTTACGTGAAATTACTGATATTGTCTTCATTTTGATAAATATAAGGGGGGTCAGTATACGTTTCCGTAAAGATTGTTAAACAATGCACACAAAATATCGTCAATATACATAAACATAAAACATAGTTTTCAATTTTGACAAAGAATCTTCATTTCTAAAATAAAATTTTGTAATTCTACGCAATTTCAGTTACTGACATAATACCATTTACATGTATATATGTATATCAAATTTCTTATAATGTCAAATTTTCCAAATGTAAATTGAATTAAATAAGTATGCTGTTTTAATGTTGCATAATGTGTGCTGTCTTTGTTCCACAAGCATGGCCCGATATAGTATGATTACTTGCAAGTTCATTGGTTCCGTTTGAAAGTTCATCTTCTGAAACTGATAAAACTTACGAAGAAAAGTTAAAACTCATTTGTCTAATAATAACTAGTTTCTAAAAAAAGCTCGTTCCTTTAAATAACTAAATTTACCTGATGCTCACTTGAACAACGTCATTCCATCATCACTGTAACACCCATGGACGTCCTCATCAAAACAACATTGTCATCAACATGGCCATCATTTTTACATATCACACGTCAATCATCCGTGTCAATACTTTGTTAGACCTCATATGCCAACTATAAATTATTCATATCTGTATTTTGTTTTATATCATAAGCCAATTATCATAATGGTCAAACTATGATCGAAACGTCACATGATTAAAAGTTTAACATGTATAATCCTTATGATTAATGCTAATTTATAATTAAAGTCCATATTCATGGAAAATTTAACTTTGTGTCAAACAAATTGTACCTACGAAAAATATTTGATAATTTACAAATTTTATGTGATACAATAACATTTCCCGAATTTTCTGTGCAATATTTACATTTTTTCCTAAAAAAAACAGTAACGCTTTCCCGATTTTCATGTGTAATAATATTACGTTTCGGCTATATAGTTTTTATTAATAAAATATAAAATAACTTACATTTTTGATTGATACTAAGTTCTTCGACGTCCTAAAATAAAAGAAACAATTCCAAATCTGCCATACTTTTGTTTCCGTCACGTCCCTCTCACAAACTTCAAGCAAATGTAGCTAACAGTAAAGTGCATGGAAAATCACTCGACCATGAATCTTGAGCGCTCGGGGACAATCTTGTATGTTTAACCACTGATTGATTCTCACCAAAAAACTTTACTAAACAAATCCGTTAAAGACGCCAGCAAAACATTTTCCGACCTCTTTTCAGTCACACGATTTAATTTGCTATGTATTTATATGAAACTATTGTTCCCCGCCTGGATAATTCGGAAGGACCAAAAAGTTAACGTGGTTGGCACACCATCACGTGACATGCGCGAAACAGTTTTTATTCGTCATTCGGGCATTAAGACGCAAGAACAATTGGAAGTGGTATCAAAATGAAATATTGAAAGAAGCTGGGACCTTAAAGTTAAAAACGGTTTATAATATATATAGTTTGTTAAGGTATTTAATTAAAGCAGAATTTAAAAAAGAGAGAAGTCAGGAAAGACACCAGTGAATACACAGAAAATATGTTTCACTAAAATACTTTTTTACAGTGAAGTACGAAAATGAAAATAAGCGTTTTATTTCATCAATATTTCTCAATATTTCATTTAAAGGTATATAATAAATATATGTACTCTGATTTGATTTCGATATAAATTCTATTTTGTCAAGGATCTTAATTACAATGTAATATATAAATCCGCGATTATGTGTAATTCTTGTCCGATTTGGGTTTTAAAAGCGTTTAACCACTTTTCATTTTTGGGTCATTTTGCACTTATACTGGAAAAATAGAGTGAGCGAATAATCTGAAATCTTGCACACAAGTTAACGTGCATCCAATAGTATATAAATTTAGAAAAAGATATTACCAGTTTCGTCATAGCAATAACGTTTATTAGAGATGTAGATTTATCTATATCTCTGCGTTAGTTTTAAAAAAATCATACCCTGGTTGGTATATTTTAACTGGAACAATAATAAAATTTTGGTCCCAGATTTTAATTAGAATAGGAAACACATTTGTGACATTGTAACAAATGTGAACAAAAAAAGTAAATTACATGAACACTGACTTATTTTTAAAAAAATCAGCATCAGACTAAAATAACAAAATTGAAAAAAAAAACAAGAAAAAAAAACAGATTGCAAAAGTAGAAAATAAAAAATATTCATAAGATTGTTCAAAATGCAGCGCGTATATAGAACAGAACAGAACAGAACAGAAACTTTATTACTTGGTTTAAGCATAAAAAGCTCATCACCATATTAAATATACAAATACAACATATAATACATAAATGACACATGACATGAATATATATAATTACAAAATAATGGTTTATGTGATGTGAGAATGTTTAATGAGATACGAAATTACTTAAAAAGCATATGAATACATGTATATAATACACAAGAATTTGCCTATCTTTACCAAACATTATCAATTTAAGCTACAATACATTTTCTTCTATGTGAATACAAAAAAGCAAACTGTGACAAATGAAGGGGATAACTTAGGTATTTTAACATTTACTTCCCCTTAATAATTCATGATCAATATTAATAGAATTCATTTCTATATGAAAAATGAATACATTTACTGATTTTGTACGTTTTTTTTATATATATAAAGAAAAGAAAAACCCACACAAAACAGACCAATACCCGAAACAACTAACACTTGACTTAATTATAAGGATTAGTTTTGTCAAAACATTTTATCATGGTATTTATATTTGGTTATGTGTTGAAAAACAGATATAGTTAATTTGAGAAGATACAAATATTAATAAATAAATAAAAAAATATATGTATATATGTACAATTTCATATTCACATATAACTTTACAAATCTACATGATGGATATACAATGCGCATTTAACAGTTACAATGATACTTTTTTATTTTTTTAAACAACAGAAAAAACAGAGAAAGAGAGTAAAGCTTACATGTCAGTATATTATAACAAACTATCCCTCAATTTAAAAGCTTTATCACAGAATATAGCTAAATTTTTCGGTTCTTTCTTGCGACCAGTTTGCATTAATGAAATGAATTTAAACATACTTGTGTTGCAATAATAGTATCTTGGAATGTATTGCTTTCTTGACTCAGAATATATCGGACATTTAAGGATAAAGTGAAATTCATCTTCTATATCATTCATATAACATAAAGTGCACTTTCGTTCATTCCTTGGTACATTATTATGTCTTCCTAACTCGATATTAAGTTTGTGTGAGGAGAGTCTTATTTTTGCTAAAACATTTCTATATTTTACATTTTCAATATATTTTATATATAACGATTGTTCAAATGTGATCTTATATTTCCTATATACATCTAACAATGATGAAGATTGAATACCATTATTCCAACAACTTATATAAATATCCCGTAATCTATTCCTAAAAATAGGTACAAATAGTTTTATATTAACAGAATCGGGATATAACCAGACTTCATTAAATCCTGCTGACTGAAGAATGTTTTTAACTTTTGAAGCCCAGTTTGTTGAACAATTTACCACATCAACATCATATATCTGTCTACACAATATTGTTCTCAATATACAATTATCTTTTTTACTTGTATTTAACTTAAGAAAATATTTAATCATACGAATATGCCTTTCAATGTAAAGAGGAAATCTCCCCAATTCTGCATATAATGCCAAAGTATTTGTCGACTGTTTAACATTTAAAATAAACCTACAAAATTTTGATGTACTCGTTCCAAAACTTCTGCATTCATAAACCCCCATACTTCACAGCCATAATTTAAAATTGATAAAACATAGGCGTCAAAGAGATTAAACATAATGTTAACTGGTACTTTGTAGTCACGTAACAATTGTAACAATGAATATAATGATCTGAGCCCTTTCCCAGCTAACGTCTTTGTAGCTTGCATGAATGACCCACCACTCGTGAATACCACACCTAAGTAGTTAAATGAATTTACTACCTCGACTTCTTGATTATTATAAAACCACTTATCCATATTACCAAGTCTACCACCTTTTCTGAATACAATTATTTTTTGTCTTTTCAACATTTACCGTCAAATTCCAACGATTACAATAGGACAATAAACTATCGAGTGACTTCTGCAAACCAGACCTAGATTCTGAAATGATGACGGCATCGTCAGCAAATAACAATAAATAAATTGATATTTGGTCGATATTAAGACCAACGTCAATATTTTCTTGCAGGTGTAATTCGATATCATGCAAGAACAGGGAGAAAAATATTGGAGAAGTTATCTCCCCCTGGAATAGACCAATGTGGAAGACATCAGATAACGTTCCTAGATGTTTAACACACAATTTCACCTCATTATACATTGATCTTATAATTGACAAGAATTTGCCGTCAATACCTAATTTTATAAGTTTATACCATAACCTTGACCTATCAATACAGTCATATGCTTTTCTATAATCAACGAAACAACAGTACAGTTTCTTTTTGTTTTCAATTTGCCTTTGTATGAGTGAATGTAAGATAACGATAAAAACAGGAACAACTGTGCTATACCCATTTTTGAAACCAAACTGGGCATCCGACAATACACAGTTGTCTTCAGCCCATGATTTAAGTCTTTCGTTTAATATAATTGTAAACAGCTTAGAAAAACAGCTAGTAAGTGTGATTCCTCTATAATTATTGGGATCTGAAATATTGCCCTTCTTATGCAAGGGAATAATAACACCTGTCGCCCATGACTTGGTAAAGAACAAGTTTAAAGGGTGAATTATCTGAGGGACAGATACTTTAAAATATTCATATAGGATATTGTCTAACGAGGGCGTTTTGTTTACTCCTAGCTTCTTGATAGCTTTCAAGATTTCCTCATTTGTGATACGTTCATCTAGCGTCTCAAATGTGCTACTGTCATATATCCCCTCACCTAAATTATTGATAAAATCGTCATAGTCATTATTTTCTACTTCCTCGCTCTCCCCTGACATTAAATTGCAAAAATAATCTTTAAAATCACTAACTGAAAAATCTTCCCCACAAACAGTAGAATTTGTACTTTTGAATATTTTCCAAAATTCCCTTGGTGATCCTCCTTAAATCGTTCATTTTTTGACAACGTGTATTATTAAAAGCATTTTTTGATTTTCTACATTGATATTTATAGTCTTTTCTTTTATTAAAAAGTATAGTTCTATCTTCTGAAGAGTAAGATAAATTATATCTGGTTACAGCATCCTTATATGCAGCCAATTTTTGAGAACATAAATTATCAAACCATTTCTTATTTTTGTTATTATCACTAAAACAAACTTCACTGTCAACAATATAAGTCTTCTTGAAATACTTATCACCATGTTCACACAAAAAATTAGTAAAAATAGAAGTGAGTTTATCAACACTGTTTTCTCCATTAATTTCAGAACGTAAATCACTTTCAAGTGAGTTCAAATTTTGAGATATATCTCTCAAAAATAAATCTTGGTATCTTTTATCAAACTTAATACGTGTATTAGTACTACTTGTAGGCTCATATAATGGTTCAATATTAGTTTTAAAAGAAAACGACAATGTGGCATGGTTGGAAAAAATATTGAATTCTCCGACCTCAAAATTGTCCAGTAAGCAAAAATTATCTTCTTGTGTAAGTAGGTAATCTACTGCACTTGTTCCATTATGCGTGAAACAGGTAAATTTCCCATGATCACCTGGCCAGCGACCGTTAACTATTCGCTGATTGGTTGCTTTACAGAGATCAAGTAGATAATCACCGAACCGATTTGACGTAGTATCTCGAGAAATGCGAGGCATGGGATTATCAATAGTTATTACCACTACTAATATTTCTGTCAAACTGAATAAAACAGCTTTACAACCAGTTCTACTATTAAGATCGCCTACTACAAATATTTTGCCTAGCAAATTATAGTCCATAATATCTTGTTCAAGTTGTGAAAAAATATCAATATTGTAAACGTTATGCACAGGGGAAGATTCAGGTGCGATGTATGTAAAACAAATATATATATCATCTCTAATATTAAAAAATGTTTTATCTATTTTTAACCAAATTATACAGTCTATAGAATTTTTAACAATTTTTATTCCTTGCCTTAATTATAGTGTCTTTCATATATACCACAAGTCCGCCGCTTGACCGCTTTGCCCTACGGTGTTGATATTTCCGATATGAATGAATTGGGTTTGAATAGCCTTTAAGTTCAATATTTGACGATTTGTTTGTCCATGTCTCACTTAGGCAGATAATATCATTTTTACATAATATGTCTAAAAAATCCTTGCATTGTTTTTTTCCCACAGTAAGTCCTTCTACGTTCCACGATATACATTTTAAAACATTCCAACTTGGTTCCTAGCATGATTCTCTATAAAGCTGATTGTTAATGTAAAGTTTGTCCATCTTAAGGTATGCTTCCTTTCCATCCCGGCGGGCCTGAAACATGATAGGGATTAACTTACGGCGCTGATCTACTATTTCTTTCGGATACTGTTCTGATATGCCATAGATAGATCCCTTCAGCTCCTTAGCAGCTCGTCGCACCCGCTCACGATCGGGGAAGTCCGTGAATTTAGCGACAATCGGTCGTGTTTTTCCGGCACTATATTGCCCAATGCGATGTACTCTCTGAAGTCGGATATCACTAGATGCATTTTCTATTTTAAGTTTTTCTTCAATGAATTGTAGGATTTTAACTTCACAGTTTTCATCTTTTTCTTCTTTGATTTTGTGAAACAATAAATTGTCCCGCATACTACGACATTTTAAATCTTGTATTTCTGACTTTAATGCGATTTCTATGCTTTTATGTTCTAGTTCAATTTTCGACATTTTACTGGCAAAACTATCTAACTCTTTGTGATGCTTATTCATTTCTAACAAAGTTTGACTATCGAAGTCGCGGCTACGCTCTAAAGCCTGTACTTTATCATCGAGTTCATTGACCTTTAATTCCATTGTTTGGATACGCATGTTTATACTGTCAACACTACATTGAATTGTATCTAACCTGGAAAGTTTATTGTCCATACTATCCAACCGTTTCATTATCATTGTCATAACGTCTGTGCCTGGCGAGGCGGTTACATGAACATTAGATGAGTTACATGCATCCATTTGTCCCATAATTGGGTAGGGGCTTGCACCAATATTCATTGGAGGGGCGTACGTGTATCCAAAGTCCGATGATAATAACTGTGATTGGGGGTATAAGGTTGTGTTTGTTTAAACGATGAGTCCATTTTCCTTGTCCATGTTTTGCCTTTGTTTACGTTCCCGCCTTTTCACTGGTGTTTGATGTTTTTCTTCTCCATGCGAAGTTTTAGACTTTTTTCGCTTTCTGGTCATATGGTACCAATATTAAACATTCCCTTCACCAAAAAATATATCCAAAACTTATTTTGATCACTAAATAACTTGTAAATATATTAATTTTCCATTTTCTATTACACTGATTTAAAATTTCCACCATTTGCTCACGCATGCGCACTTAGCATTTCACATCTACGCTAATTTATTTCTGTTGCTCTGGCTATTAAAACGTTCAACGGCGCCTAGCTAGAATTATTACCCCTCACTTTTTTCGTAATGTTAATTTCTCATAGGCCTCTGGGAGTTATTCTTACTGTTAATGCAAGTGTACCACGTGACTAAAAATTTTGTACTGTTACATAGGTAACAGTATTTTTTAACAGTATAAAATCTGGTCACGTGGTCTATTTTCTAAATAAAATGAAATAAAATGGCCGCCATTTTGTTCTCGATTCATTTTTATTTTCGACGATAGGGCATCGCCGAAGTAACTATTACTCTCATAAAATTCTTTGCACCCTAGAGTTCCTTTCGCGTATAAAATATCTTTTTGTTGAATAGTCAACCGGAAACATCCGTTTTCAACGGAAGTAATTGTAATGTAAATAATTTTGTGTCAAACTGGAATATGCAGACAATTAAAGCATGCAACAAAGGATAATTTAACAATTTTAACCAGTGAAACGTTACAGATAGAGTTGGTGGACAGACATCAGTAGGATATCATCGTTATTTTCTAAATGCACTTTGTCAAAAACCATGCGAAGAATATTCTGGATGCAGACGGATCAGATTTCACAGATCATAACCTTATAAATGGGTTAGTGTTTTGTTATCTAATAAAACCTAGCTTATTGTATGTTTATGATTTGTAGATGTCATCATTTGCTTAAAGAATAAAAGAAAAAGAGAACTTCTCAAGTAGGCCTAAAGTACACTTAAAACTTAAAAGGTAAGGACAGTTTAAAATTAGTTATTGTTACTCTTGGTTTATTTTTGTTACAGTTAGATTTAGTTGACAATTTCAGATCATCACATTATTTTTGTTCGGGGGTAATAAAATAAATCACACATGGGTTTGTGGGTAACAGTAAAAATATCATCCCGAGGAAAATACTGTTACCCGAGGCGTAGTACACTTAAAACTTAAAAGGTAAGGACAGTTTAAAATTAGTTATTGTTACTCTTGGTTTATTTTTGTTACAGTTAGATTTAGTTGACAATTTCAGATCATCACAGTATTTTTGTTCGGGGGTAATAAAATAAATAACACATGGGTTTGTGGGTAACAGTAAAAATATCACCCCTCGTAAAAATACTGTTACCCTCGGCTACGCCTCGGGTAACAGTATTTTCCTCGGGATGATATTTTTACTGTTACCCACAAACCCATGTGTTATTTATATACTGACACTGACAATTTCATTGATAGGTATAGAATTCTATTTTTTTTTGTTTTTTTATTTGTTTTCACGTGTAGTCTATAGCCGGGCAAGCCACTTATTTGGGGTAATCTCAGGGGCAGGTAACTTATACATTAACGTCTGAAATATCTTTTTTCCTTTTGTAATGTTTTTCAGTATATTTTTCCATATTTTCAACCAAAAAATCCATGAAATATTTCTGTTACCTTTTTCATAAGAGGTAATTTTAATTCTTCTAAGTTTTGCCTTAAAAAGCGTTTTAATTTCGCCGCCGCCGCTGCCAACCACCACCAATAACAACATAGTATGAGTAGGAAAAAGTTTTGTAAAATGCGTAAGAATACAACACTCGCTGTATCTGTAAAATCCACAGATCCGCTGATTTATATAAAACTCGAGTTCAACATCTTGCGACATTTAACGATAGTGTTGCGACATTTAACGGTAGGGGAAATCCGTGCGACATTTTACGTTAACATTAACGGCAAATGATTTTGCGACATTTAGCGGCGGTTGCGAAATTTAGCGGCAATGGTGCGACATTTAGCGGTAAATGCGACATTTAACGGTGTTGCGACATATAACGGCGCCACACATGCCTACTTTTGTTACTTAAAATCAACAACAATATCTGTCAATTCCGTTATTACTTAGGTCTTTTACGTGCCGATTTTATTGTATTCATTTTCTTAATAATCGATGAGAACAGACCTATGAGCTTTATCATTGAAACTTAAATCGGTATTTGAAATAAAGTATCATTCCTCTTTTAAATGAACATTATCTTTTTAAAATTATATTATAAATGGTTTAGCTTCGATATATTTTTGCAAGTAGGGTATGCGTTTCGTTCAGTCATTTTTACGCTGATTTTGTCGTATTGCATTTCTTTATCGCCTACGAAATGTATTTTCTATATTTGCACCATAGTATCATTCTTCTCCATTAAAAACAAAATTACAAATATAGTTACAAATGATAAAACTATACATTATTTTGTAAAGAAGGTGTCCGTTTGCAAAGGTATTTTACGCTTTGCACCGATACATTTGATACAGATATATGCCCAACATGATGATTCAATATTATTGAAGAAGTTTTCACTATATTGAATTAAAGCCGGGATGAGAAAATTTAGGTCAGATTATCGCATCGAATTTTTCACAGACTAGAGACATACCTTCAAACTTGAGTGCGATTTTTTTTTTATAATGAATTGCCTGACACATAAAACAAAAAATTTCAAAAAAATGACTTCATGTTTACATTGAAAATTTCTCTGCTATTCACACCACTGACACATACTTTTTTTAAACGAAATACCAAGGTAAAAAGTGATCTTAGAGATTGAGAAACTATTTTATTTCAATAAGAAATTTAAATGTTATTGTCTTTATAATTAATTCAAATGTTTATAATCTTAAAACTTCATGTCAGAAGTTTATTTAAAATAAACCCTACTTATTTGTACAGCTGACAGTTAAAACCAAAATAATTTTTTTTGAAAAAAAAACAAAAAAAACAACCCCCCCCCCCTAAAAAAAACAAAAAAAAAAACAAACAAACAGAAAGTTGTGTCCGACCGAGGCCGAGCTCTTTATGTTTACTGACTTCAAATCACTTGCACTGAACTGCTATGAATTTTTGAAAACCACCAGGGACTTTTGATTCTTTCGCATGGAAAACCTAGCAAGCAAGTTTCAAAATGTCGATGGTTCTCTGCAGGTGCAATATTCTGCCTGAAGTAATGCACAAAGGCGTACCTGAGGTCCTCGCCCCCAGTAAAGTTAAATGGTAGAGTGAAAGTTTGAAATAAAACAACAAAAAAGCAGTCATTACCTAGAACATACAGAACCACATTTTACTAAGAGCGTAGCTAGCCAAAATGAAGTTTGTAATTTAAGTTCATAGACTTCTTTATTTTTGCACAAAAATAGGAATAATAAGATACAAAAAAATATAAACAATTATTTCAGATATTATGATAAATTAAGTAACATGTCCATGGTTAAAAGTAGCTTCCGCAATTTAAAAATTCAAATTAAATGTTATACTTTTATTTTGTACTATAGCTCTAAAAAGAGCCATTAACAAAACATCAATATATACATAAACAAAAATCAGAAACATAGCAATACGTGACAAGAAGTCATGGCATGTGTATTCACTGGAAATAAGTTTTTGATAAATGGTGGGTAAAGTAGCTCTTACACTTAAAATAAGGTTGCTCATGTTAAGTGTCTTATAAAATTACCAAACCAAAAAGTTTCAGTAAACAAGATATAAACGAAGCGTTGTTTCACATGACATCTTATGGAGCAGAATTTGGGTATTTATTCGCTGTTTATCTTTCAATTTCTATTTATCTTATTTATATTCGTATTCATTAAATTCTTATCTATAATCATATAAATTTAACTTGATTTAAACATGTTTAATTGCTACATTTTAATTGACAGTTAAACATTTGTATTTTGATACTGCAGAATGTAAGGATTAATTGTTTCTACTTCTTGTTTAAACTACGTGATTAGATATTATGTTGTATACTTCTTCCTTTACAATTTGAATAATTTAGTTTTAACTTATGATCTTGAACGTACTTCCTTTTAAGAATACAAAGTGGGTTACATAGCACTGAAATAAAATCTATACGAATGCACCTAGACGAATACAAACTGCAATAACACGAATACGAAATTACATTTGAAATTTGAATTTATACATCTGGCCGGGAACCAATATTTCCGTACAAGTCCGTAATTTCTGACGGTGTAACCGTTGAAATATTTTCTTCAAAAAAAAATTCACGAAATCCAGGGTAGCACTCAACAGTTAATTTCAAGTTCCTGCCGTCAATGTCCTACAAGCAATACGTCTAATAATTCTGATACCAAACTACACAACCTGGAAAAAGAAAACACATTTTGTTGAGAACATATATGACATAAGATTGCAAATCTACAAAGTAATCATCCCATCTGCAATAGGCAGGCAGTCAAAAAAGTTGCAATTCATTCTACAGTGGCTCGAGACCCAAAATAACACATTTCGTCCCTCTCGCAAAAAATACCTGCAAATAGAACACCGTCTCTGCTTCAGCAACTCCCAATACATGCAAAATATCAAAAAGAAACTGGTGCTCAACCTTGTTGATTTTTTTGCTACTGCTAAAAGTTTATACCCCCTGTAAAACAACTTGTTTTTACCGCGCATGCTGTTTAAAAGTAATGTTTACAAAAATGGCGGCCTTGACATCTATAATCAACAGCATGTGATTTCTGGTCATGTTTTCGAATTTGCCAGTGATCATATTAGATGTCACAAAAACAAATTTCATGCTGAAAATGCACTTTAAATAAAGACAACCAGTCATTAAACCTTTTCCCTTATAAAGTCGTGTTCTGACGGCTTTTTTGACGTTTTTGACGGGTAGTCCCCTTCATCGCCAAGAAAATTTTGGACATGTGACAGGCTAAAAATAGCCTCAGGTCGATCTCAGGGTAACTAGTAACCGACGCTGAAAAGCCTTTTACTCTATTTTAATTCATTGAGAAGTTGCAGCACTTAATTAAATCAGTTTTGATGGGGGAAAAACAATGCAAAATAGTGATTTTTCGCAATTTTGAGACTTGTGGCTTACATTACTGTGGTGTGCTACCTATAAACTTGGATTAAATCGCCGCGAAGCATTGTATCCTCCCACCTTGTGCTCACGGAAAATACCGAAGCGATACATGAGTTATCTCCCTTCACTAAGATTTTGCGCTAGAATTGTAGATCTGGTACTCAGCTAGGACAAAACAGCAAATATTAATCACGTAGTTTCAAGTTTTTATTTGTTTTGCTGTTCTTCTTTTTGAAATGAGTCAGTTTCATTTTGCTTAAGGTTGTTTAATGTTAATAATTTCATAAAATTATAATATGGATAAATCTCTATAACAACAATTCTTATAGCCTCTTTATACAAATTTATTTTCAGTGTGAATCGAATGGGAATAAGAGTTGCACAAATTTTATACATTTGTAAGAAACAAGTTCGAGAAAACACGCTTTCTTTTAAATAAGTTGGACTTAAGGGAAATATATCGCGATATTGCATTACAATAGACTGCGTTAAAAGATTAAGAAAACAGTAATTTTATGCCTCATTCGCAGCTCAGTTCTTGGATTTCGTTTCGACAAGCACTGCACTTTGCGACTGTCACAGTATATGAGGCAATGTTGTTACAAAAGAAACTATAAGAAACATTTTATAATATATGACAGCAAGCTATTTTATAACTACTGTTGTACATGTATACGATTTAAGTTTCCTTAACCCATTACTGCATGAGCATTTTGTAAAAAATGAGTGTTTTCATTGAAAAGTCTCCCATTACAAGTTCAAGTTGCTATAAAACTATAAAAACAGCTTCAATACTAAATAAAACTTGGCACAAATGTTGACTGAACATTTTATCTTTTTATGTAGATATTTGTATTTTTTGTATGTATATATGTTATGCTCTTCAACTATTGGAGGAAATGAATGAATATATGTTAACCAAGCTATCCAAGTACTGTCCAGCTATAAGACTAAGATAAGTCTCTATATAAAGTTTTTAAACAAATAAAATTGAACTGGTCATTTATTTATGTGATTTTTACATATTAAACAGACTAAAGGATCCACCGGGGAGGGGGCTTAAGGGGAGTGAACCCCGGACACACTGGCCTGATTTGATTTTCTATCAAAAAGGCACATTGAGAGTAGAATAGTAGCAATAAACCCGGCTTAAGATAAATGTAAGTCACTTAGTCTTAGTTCTAGTTTATTGGAACCTAGAACCTTGGTGAGGTTCCTGTCATAAAATTCTTTCAGTCAAATTTAGGCAATTTGTCAACATAATGGCATAGACTGCATACTCGGAGTCATGCAGACACTTTCAGTAGATTACTCTGGGTCAGTGTAATGGCACTTAACACAAATAGATTACTTGAATGTGAAGATGGTTTTTTTCAGATTTAACAGATGACTTTTTATAAGTAAAAATCGCCTTTACTAGTCCCGTTCTTTGTCTTTGTACTTTATCTCCGCTTAGGACAAATTTTGACTTACTGAGACTCCTGTTAAGTCGAAAGGAGTTTTTGGTCCTGTCAATTAAAGTCCAGCATATTTTCACCTCAATAAGTCGAAATGTTAAAACATACAAAGATCGGCGACATCAAGGTGAGATGTTGTCACTCTGGTTCACACGTTTTGTAGTGCTTTTGATTGGCGGTCATCAAGTATTATTAGTATTAGGGAGTTATATAGGTATAAGGACTGAATTGGTTTTAACAGTCTCCTACCATAGGTATAATATTAAAGTGTTTCAAATATAGTCGCCGGTTTCTACCGGCGACTAATTGACCTATAACAATTAAGACACCTCGATGAGTTTTACCTACCACTTGCATTTTCAGGTCAAAGGGCCAATGTCACTGTGTCTTGATATATTAAAAATTCAACGGACCATAAATTTGAAAGTGCGTATACATAGGGACTTCATTCGTTCTATGTGGATACATCTTTGACATATCTAGTCCTCAGTTGCCCCTTATTATGAATGTAATATTCCTCTTTCTTATTTTTATCTTTATCCAGATTGTTGTTAAACTGAGAGATGTCATGTCAATAACACATTAAAACACACCATATGAACAAGAAATGACAAAGCGAGCCGCTACTAGCTTTTTTAAAAGCTAACCTTGTTTATAATTACACTAGATGGATGCCTTTATTTATAAGACTGAACATTCGTTAAATTTGACTTTACATGCTTTGCATTTAAAAGAATTAATTTAACATTTCTGAAAAAATATTTATAGATCTTGCTACCTTTTTATATTGAAAGACAGTGCGGTAAATGGAGGTCAATGTCTTTCAGCTAAGATACAATGTTCAATTAATACTAGCACGTCAAGAGGACTCAGAAAAAGTGCCTTTAATCAATGTATATTTTGAATGATATTTTTACTCCCCCACACGCATCGCACGCACGCATACTAACTAACTAACCAATAATCATACTATGAATTAATTTCTTTGCTGTAAAATAAATTATTTTATATGGCGGACAATTTAAAAATTATTGCAGAGTAGATGGATTTTGTAAGAATGAGGTCTATTAGAAAGTACCATAAATTAATAAATATTTTAAATGAACAAAAATATTTTGATATTTCCTAATTAGCCTGAAAATTGTTTCGTCGAACGGTTTTCAGCGTTATTCATGCTTGCTGGTGCGATGTTATCATTAAAAAGAGGCGAACGGTTGATGACGTTAACTCAACATTTGAATACAGTCAAACTTAATTAGCCTATATCTTTAAAAGAAAATCATTTTGAAGGTATGGTCTGGAACATTTAATGACGAAATGATGAAATTTACTAATCGTATCATACAATGAATTATAATCATGAGAAAATGAAAGTTTCCGTGACTTTATTTTTTTAATGCAGCTTCTCTATGGTAATTGTGGTTATTTTGAGTCAAAATTCACGTGAAGTAAAGCTTGCACAGAGTCAGAAATTTGATACCATGCTCCTTTGGATGTTGACTATGAATCCATAACATTGATTTACTCGAACACAGTTGGGATATGTTAAAAATCGATGAATATTTACCGTCCGTCAATTGTGTTTATACATCGACATGTAAATACTAGTACGGCTGTCAACGGTTGTCTGCCCATTTGATTGTACGGTGTAATATAATTCTCACCTGTTTTTTTTTTGCTTTTATTTGTATGTATTTAAACTAAAGTACAAAATAAACTTAAGCTAGGAAATGTAGTCAATAGTTTAATCTAAGTAAATGCGTTATTATTACCTAGAGAGAATACCTACAATCAATGTTACACCTGAAATAAACGAACTTGTGGCTTTAAACAGATAATTAATGCTGTCAATTATGTAACCGCATACTTAAGAAACCGCTAAGAAAATGCAAAACTAACCTCAGAAGTACATGTAATTTAAAAAAGGTATGGTACATTTTTTTTCTTGATACTCCCATAGTTAAGATTAAGATATGGAGATTTTATGTAACAGTTTTAATTATTTTTAGCTCACCTTTGGTGTTGTCGTTCGTCGTTCATCGTTGTCCACAATTTCTTTGCCTAAACCACTTGATGGATTTTGGCCAAACTTTATGGGAGTGATCCCGAGGTTGTCTTATAAATGGTTATACCTTATCATACCCCTGGGATCAAAATTGGCTCCGACCCAGCGTTCGCATTCTCTATATATTTAAGTCTTCTTTTGTGAAACTACAATGCCAATAGTTTAGGTATTTGGAAAGTAACATTGCCTAGTGGACTTTTACAAAGGTAAGGATAGTCATGCCTCTTGAGTCAAACATTAACTCGGCCCTTTGGGTCAATTATTGTCACTGCCCGGATATTACATAGTTAACATATATATGTACATAATAATTATTCTTTTGTAGAATTGCCTAGTTGACCTCTACAAAATTTACATAAGTAAAATGCGGTAAAAATGGTCCCTTTCTGAGGGTCACGTATTTCACCTAGACTTGTATAGTAAAACTGTCTAAAACAATCCACTTCTCTGTAATTACAATGCCCAGAGTTTCGAATTGTGGTCATCTACAAAATTTATTAAAAATCCTGGCCCTAGGGTCTAAAACTGGCCCTGCCGTAAGGATCCCTTTGTTTAAATATAGACTTGTATAGAAAATATATTTATCTCATCTTTTGCTATTTGTCATAAATGATTGCCTAGTTGACCACTACAAATGTTAGATAAGTATATGGGTTAAAAACGGGCCCACCCTGTTAGTTATTTAGTTTACATAGTCTTGTAAAGTAAAATGTCTTTAAAATCTAAATATCCGAAAGTGTACTTTCAAGAGTATAGATATTTCGTCATGAAGCACTTCCTTCTATCTATAAATATTTTAAAATTAACGCAGCAAATCCAATATGTCTTTATTACTGACTTTACCATTTTCTAGCATGAATCCCAGGCGAGAGATCCAGGGCCATCAATTCGTGGCGCTCTTGTTTAAATATATTTTTAACATTAATCTCTTGTTTGTAGTATAGATATTTTAGTTTCTATTTTGATAAATGGTATTTACATAAGTACTTTGACTTGATATCGGAAAATCATGTTTGATAAGTGGTGACAGTATTTGTGATTTCTAATTTTCTGAATAAATAAATTGTATTTAATGTAGCTTAAGTAATAAACTGTATATTGAAAAACTTGTACAATGGGTATTTCACCACTTGGTATTCGGTAATTTCACAAATTGAGAAATACGTCGATAGAGCGTATCAATTTACAAAAGAGCACTTGTTAAAAAGGGTGAAAGAAAAAGAAAGTAAAAATCTCTATACAACAGAGGAATTATAGAAAGATGGTTAGTTTATGATCATTATTTATTTCCTTCGTTAAAGTGCAAATTTTACAAAAATCAAAATTTTAGTGAAGAGCTTCTTCAGATAAGTTTTGGACAATTTTTGTTTTATTTGACATAAACATTTCATATAGCTGATGAAATATTTATAGTGACTTACAGTCATTATTGCATTTAATCATAATATATTGTATTTTCAATAATCATTTCTTACTTATTAAGTTATTTGCATCTATCTCAACTTTTCGGCCCTTTCCGGGATATTTGGGTAAAGGACCGTTGAGAACTTACTAGAAATTCTGAGTTGATTGCCTATCGTTTAAGGCGCAAGGATCTTAGCGCTGCTTTGATTACGATCATGTTTCCTCAAGTCACACCAGTACTGAGAAATTATGTTCAAAGTTACATTTTAAAGCAGCATGCCTCCAGATGAGCAAAGATATTACAGTAAAGTCAAACTTGAGAAACATGTACGAAGATTTTAGGAAAAGTGGAGAGATTCAAGATTCAAGTAATAACTTACATGTTATATGAGATTATTAATTAACTTTTACAATATTGGGCATGTTTTCACTTCAAATGTAAGGCTAATATGATGACACGACATTATGAACATAAAACAAAGCCATTATGCAAAAAATACGGCTTTTATGAGAAAACTCGACTACACCAACGGTGAGGTCAATTAGTCTTCTTAAAAATGGACAACCTACCGGAATCGCTTTACAAGCAAATGACAGGCTACCGATCAGAGACTGAATTTGACATAAGTCGTTTTTTCTTTCGATAAAAACTGTCCAATGTTTTGTCGTAAATCTTCCATTTTTTCAACAGGAACCTGAATAGCCATTTCCTCAGAATCTAAGACAAGGCCAAGAAATATTAATTTTGTGGTAGGGTAAACTGTTTTGTTTATTGCTAAGGGCACATTTAATACAACACAAATGTCTGAAAATATTTTGAGAGATCTACTACCAGTCCAACTGCCGCGCCAAAAGAAATTTGTCAAAATAATATTTCCCTTTAAATTTTATCCCAAGGAGTTCAAAATCGTTTGGGTTAATTGGCAATAACCTAACTGCAGATTGTATGTCAGTTTTAGCCAATAAAGCATTTTTGCCAAGGCCTTGGCGCATTGAAACTGCTTCAACAAATGGGTATATTGGACACTTCTAAGTTCTAACGGAATGAAATCATTGACTGACCGTTCTTTTGGGAAACTAAGATGATGAATTAAGCGATAATCATTGTTTTCTTTTTTTTGGAAAAAGGTTGGTGTGTATATGGTCCACCTATCCTACCAATCTCGATCTCTTAAACTAACGTTTTCCCTACTACGTTGCTTAAGAGCGGACTTAAGATTTCTTGATATTAAATACTCTTGGGCCGTTGGAATGAAGAGGAAACCCGTGGGTATAGCCCAATAAAATCTCTTCAGCTTCAACACGATCAGGTTAAAATGATTATTCGACGGCTAACATATTAACATTAACTGATGACTTTGCCAACTTGTTGTATATATCATTAAAAGAGTAAGACTTAGGCTCGAACTTTCCACGAAAGGAAAAACACTTCAAACCTGGATGTTGATTACCGCAGTTTGAACAGACATGCCTTAGTTTACAACGTTGGCCGAATTTGCAACGGTCCTGGTTAAACTGTACACATACCACAGGCTGAAATGTGTTACTTGTGGCTAACGTTTTCTTATCGGCAATGTCATAATTTTTATCCAAAGATCATTATTGAGCTTTCCTCAAGCCTGAGGAAAACACTCTTGCCTTAGGCGAAACTGCTCGTCATAAATGAACCACGCGGAGTCATTCCTACGCGATGCTGCCTGGCGAATGTTTGCAATGTATGCAAGTAGATCTGAGCAAGCCTGTGGTTTTTGTATCAAGTATATATCCATAAAAATCAAAAATGCATCAAACCTTAACTCTATATTTCTTTTTTTTTTTCGGCTGAAACTTTGGACGAGTTTCTATGACGCCCTCATCTGAGAAAATTAATTGGGACCCTTGACAAGCATTTAGTTCAGCTGAAGATTTCAGCAAAAGCGACAAATTGATATACTTCCCTGCCCAAATTTTTTCTTTCATATTCATAGGAATATGAGAGCTGATTCTATTGTGAATTGTATTCATTAACGACCGTGTTGGTTGATATTGATTAGAGTCAACACGTGGTACCTCTTGGGTAGGGTTCGAACCCGGTGCTGAACATTTCTGTCTGGATTTCGAAGCTGACCCTGTAAAAAAAAACTAAACGCGTTTAAAACTGACTCACCGTGATCAGGTAAAAACTGGTCAATATTTCCTTGGAAGTCCAGAATCAGTCTGGACCTGTGCCGACACCCTTCCGGCCACGTTTCCTGCTGCTTCCGGTGTATGTTGAGGGATATCCTGCTGAAGGCACCTGTTCTCGGGGCGCTCCGATATTCCAAGATAAGGTTCTACTCCCCTGGCTAGAGCTGCCTGCACCTCTCATCTCCGACCCAGACCCCTTACCGGCGGTCTGTCCCGACGGAAAGGTTCGTCCACGTGGCACGTCTGTGGCGTAATCGTCATTCCCTAGGCATTTCTCCAAAATGTTTTGAACCAAGTACCATGAAGGATTTAAAATGAAATAGATTTCTATATACTGTAATCCCTTTCCAAAAAACAAATAAACATTTGGCGCAAAAACCTAAATCTAAATTTAATTGCCACGTGCGATTTCGGCAAGACTATTTTATCATCGATGTTGCTTCGGTGAATGACGATATCCTAAAAGCATGACGTCACTCGCGCGTTGAGCGCTTTTTTTATATTAAAACATATGCGAATACCATTAATAAGGAGTAAAATAAAAAAGCAGTAATCTGGAGGCATGCTGCTTTAAGTAATGCCGAACTCAGAGAGAAGTTTTGCTTCATTGGCATGGACTGCACAATAGTTACAATACTAATATATAAACAGACAAGCCAAACAAACACGAACATTCGGTTATTATTTATTGCATACGTTTCGGCTATATGCCGTCATCAGTGCAAAACATAATAAAAATTACCGGAAGCGACGTCATAACGGAACACGCGTCGTTATGGCGTTTAGCGGCAAAAATATGATAACATGTAGAATGTTAATAGATCTACTTATAAGTAAAGCTGGTACATGAATTAAAATGGATGAATACTATAGTGATACAAATGACAGTGTTAATAAAAATAAGATATTTAGACAAACATATTGATATTCATGTAACACATTATAAATCAAACAATACTTTATTATTAAGTCCATTTGGAATCATGGTATTTAATTTATGGATCCAAAAAGATTCTTTACCTAACCGGTCCATGTTGTTATAGGCAAAAAAGAAAAATCTGACAATGAGCACTTATTTTTGGGTGATCCGAAATGGATCACAACATGTGAAACTGGATTTACGTTACAATTTCTTATATCAAATCTATGTTTATTCATTCTGCACGATACATTTTGATTAGTTTGACCTACGTATTGCTTATTACAGCCTTTACATGTAATGAGGTAAATTACATTACGCATAGTACATGCAGTTAACATAATTATGCAAATCAAAAGAACGATTTGTAATGATGCTATTAAATAAAGGTTTCTGGTTCGATTCCTTACCAATTCTACGTTATGATTTTAGAATACCTTTTAAATGGTATTTTTATACACAATTATATTTTTTTTATTTCATTACAGTATATTACGGCTCTTTTTGTGACATGCCATCTAGGCTTTAGCGCATACACGCTATATATTATTAAAAATGCTGCACAGATAGTACAAACAACAAAAAAGGTTTGCAATAGTTTTAAGAGAATGGCATTGTTTAAAATTAAAATAAAAAATAAATCATGAAATAGGATTCGAACCAACCAGTAAAAACTTCTACATTTTTCAAGTTAAACCCCTTTACCAATTGCGCCGAGAGGGATATTTAATTTACACCATTTTAACAATTGGATATTAACAATCATATCGATTTTACAAGTAGATCGTAACATTTACGAAATATACCAACTACAGGGTCAAATGCAAGAGTGCCAGGTCAATGTTGTTGGACAATACAATGTGAACATCTACTTCATAAACTTTGGCTAGATATTAGGTTTTTATAATTATCATTATTATTACTATTATAATTAATTTTGTTTTCATTTCAGGCCAGTGAAAAACGTAAGTAGAATTTTCAATTATAAATTTTGAACTGTCGTTTAATTAGCAATGCGACCGATTGCTAAAGCATTTAGAAGACAAGTGTGGAACCAGATATACAGTCGATCAGGCTGTCTGACTTTATATTGGTGACAACTTTGCCAAAAGCTCAAATACATTTTTCAGTGTTGACTATGCAAATGAACAAGAGCTGTCGGTAGAATAGTATGCTCGACTATTCTTAGTGCTTGATAGTAGAAGAGCCTTGATAATGTAATATTTTCAAAGTTAACAAAATGGCCATATTTTTCTTTAAATCGATGTTACAGATATAGGCCTTGAAGAGAGTCCTATTATGTTCTCAAAGAAGTGTATAAAATGTCAACTTATTTCAAAGCCATATGTCAATTGACTTTGAAAATATTTGTGGTGGTACGCAATTTTTAACATAAATTCAAATTCGAAAAAGGGGCATAATTCTGTCAAAATGTTTGATAAACTTACCACCTCCTGTCTATAGATTGGGGCAAGTGTACAAAGTTTCAAAGCTATAATTATGGCAATGGACTTTGAAAATATGTGAGGTGTTACAAAAACTTTAACGTAAATTCTAAGTCGAAAAGGGGGTATAATTCTGATAAAATACTTGATAGAGTTGCCTCCTTCTGTCTACAGGTTGGGGTGATGATGGTAAACAAGTGTGCAAAGTGTCAAAGCCATATGTCAATGGACTTTGAAAATATTTGAGGTGTTACAAAAACATATGTGGTTACGCCGACGCTCGGGTGACTAGGATAGCTCTACTTCTTCTTGAAGATTCTTAAAATCTATAAGCTGTAAAATTGTAACCTCGACTAGCATTTTACAGAATAAAAACCTTGCATATCCATTAATGCAAAAATGTGAATTTACTAAACCATTAAAAGTGCGATGTACGTTGGCTAAGAAAAACAACACGTTTGATCTAACTAGTTTAATATACAAGCTACAATGGTATGAGGGATTTTATATTCACATAGATATTGAATCTATCTGTATTCAGATAAAATATAATAATTAGAAATGTTTGTTTATATGCCGCCGTAAAGTAGTCAATTATGGATTGATACATTTGAGCAGTTACTAGTTACAGCTTGAAACTTATATTCTTGGCGACTTTAACTTTAACTACATACAGTAAACTTCACTTATAGCGAACACGGTTATAGCGAACTTCCGGTTATAAGGAACAATTTATTTTGGCCCGAATTTTGCCCTTCTTTATTTAATATAAATTATACGGTTATAGCGAACACGGTTATAAGGAGTTATCGCTTATAAGGAACTCATTTCTTAGTCCCAATTTAGTTAAATGTATAGAAAATCATACTTTTTTAACGATCTCCAAAATATCGGCAATCCGTAAATATATAGATCCCGCATTTTCAATTGTCGTTTACATTTGGATTAAAACTCGACCGAATGTACCGTTTATTATATGTACTTAAATACATCTATGAAAATGAATTTGTATAGCAGTACGTAATAATTTTTCTATTTAGAATATTTTAGCATGAGTTCTTGTCACCAAGAAAAAAACGGGTATCACTTTCATTCTTTTATTTCTTTTCTTTAATAGTTTTGCTCGAGTAAAATAATTATGATCATTTATTATCGGTTTTCAACATAATTAGGCATGCTTGCAAGCATAATTCATTAAAAACTACAGAGTACGTTTGATTGAAGTGAAATCTCTGTCTTTTATTAGTAAAAATCAGACTTAAAATATAATAGAAGATATTCAATATAAAAGGAAGGAAAATCGAACATTTTGTTTATTCTTAATCATAGAAAAAATAAAGAAAAGCACTGAGAAACAAAATATGATATAGAAAGAGAGTAAAACTAAAACTGAAATAGCAAAGGATTTTAAAACTCCAAAAAGTGTTATTTTGTTACAAGTATCCAACGGATTACAACGCATTCAAAGTTGGCGTATAGAATTGTCAATAAATGCACAATCACAAATTACGCGGATGTATATCATTTTAATCAATGAAAATGCTATTTTAGCGATGTCGATTACCGAATACTTCAGAGCGTAGTACACAAATAAATCTGACTGTCGAGTAATGGAATATATACATGTCGGACTGTTTTGGCGAGATTTTCGCTAAATTATTTACCGTGTTAAACAACAGGTTTATCGTGAGCAAAATACCTCGAAATTAATAAGGATTACAAACCCGAAATGGAAATTCTAAATTTAGAATTGTTTGATTTTATTCATGCTTTCTCCATGTAACTTTCCCGTGGTGCAGAGGTAACGCGCTCGATTAGGGTGTGAGAGATCAAGGGTTCAAGTCCCAGTCGAGGGGAGCTATTTTTTTAAGTGTATTTTAAAGGAAGTAGCCACGATATGCAAGGATAATGTGTGGCTGTCATAAAAAAGTGAGCATAAATGATTTTGACCCTGTAGTTTCATGACCCTTGGTCAAATACTTTTTGAGCTACGTGTGACACAAGTTGATAATTGCAATTTTTTACTAAGTCAAGGGCAGTCCTCAAACTAGAAATGTGTCCATAGGACATGAGTGCCCCCACACTCCACTGTTTCGTCAATCTTATGATTCTTGGTCAAATATATTTTGGGCTACATGTGCCACAAGTTGAAAACTAAAAATCGTTTACTAAGTAAAGCGCAAGAACTTTTAAATACTGAATAAATGTACAAGCAAACCCCAAGATGCATTAGTACAAATGGTGACCAACATTCTTATAGTTTCATGACTCTAGGTCAAATCCTTTTTGAGTTACATGCGACACAAGTTGAAAATTGCAAAATTTTACTATGTCAAGGGCAATAACTCTAAAATACTTAATAAATCCACACGAAAATACCCAGGTGCACAACTACACATGCTGATCAACCTTCCTGTAAAGTTTCATGACCCTAATTTAAATACATTTTGAGCTTCGTGCGACACAAGTTGATAATTGCAAAATTTTACTATGTCAAGGGCAATAACTCTAAAAATACTTAATAAATCCACACGAAAATACCCAGGTGCACAGGTGCAATAACTCTGACAAAACAGAAAAAAAATCCACAAGCGAAACCCAAGGTGCACAACTTCACATGCTGAAAATTGGCCCGGCCCCAGGGTTCATTGATTTTCCTTATTTGTACTGTACATCCTGTATTCAATTTTCGCTATTTCTTCTGGGGTGAAAGGGGCTCCACGTAAACATTTTGACCTATTTCTCAGGTGAGCGATCCAGGGCCCTCTAGGCACTCTTGTTTCTAAGCTTTTACCATATACATAAAAGGAAAATCAATGTTCTCGGGATAGGGCCAATTTTGTTCTGAGGGCTATAATATGAAGAAAAAAATTCAATTTGTAGAGATCCATTATGGAGCTCATATGAGCATCAGATTTATGATATAAATCCAAAAAATAAGTTTTGTTACATGGTCTTAAAATAGGACATAACTCCAGTTAAATTGCATTTACAGAGGTAACACAATGTAATTATAAAGGGATAATTAAGTCTAATAGCTTGGGCTTTTCAGTAATTAATGTGGTCATGATGTGTATCCCTGCATTCACCGTAATAAGTTATAGTATTTACATCAGAAGTTATCATCACTACATGTATGTAGTTAAATTGTTGTCATGTCTGTCTGTAATCTTTGCTTAATGAGAGTGCACCCGCCCGTAAGGCTTTCGCTGTCGAGTACGGACCCCGTACATGTCACCAGTCATGCTCTTCAAGAGTTAATTTTGAAGCACAAAGTGGTGATAATTTACCTCCATGCAATTTCCACGGAGTATTAGCCAAAGATATGAATTTTGAGCCAAAAGTAGGTAACTGTACGGCGGTCAATGAGAAACTAAATGTACAGTAACCTGAGACAATATGAAAGGGTAGTCATGAAAAGGGATGTTGGTGCCAGCAAAATACCTGTCCTTCTAGTCGTTTTACCGTGCTAGGGGCTCACGCACCCTTGGACCACTCCCCTGGCTTTAATCAAGACTTCGGCAGTTGTCCGCAGCACAAGTTCCGCTCTTTTTCCGCCGTCCCCAATCTTCAAATCTTCTGCCGATGCCCCTGTGTCTTCTCAACGACGTACACATTCAGAGGGGAAGAGAGAAGTTTATTCCTTTGTGTGTGTGTGTGTGTGTGTGTGTGTTTGCGTTTGTTATCCCTCGCCACCGGAAAGAGACCATAGGGGCCTTTGTAGTTCAACTCTTGCCATATATACTGCCGTTATTTGAAAAGATTATTTGGTTAAGGAAGATTAATTAATTAATTTTTTTATCATATAAATAGTTTTCTCATATCTTTATTAACCAAAAATTTAAAAAAATAATAATGAAAAAGTCTATGTATTTGCAAAACTTTATTTGATCATATTAAAGGAAGATAATTGTCAGAATGGAATGCATAAACGAAAAACGAAAATCAAGGCCAGTTTTGACCCCGAGATATAATTTGAAATTTTTTTTGTAGAAATTCATTACATGATCCCACATACAAAATATCTAAGCTCTAGGCCTTGCACTTTCAAAGGAGAAGATTTTTAAAAGTTCATTTCAAAAATTTATTTTAAGCCGTCCTGACCCAGATGGTCAATTGAGCATAACCATTTAGAGCTTCATGCTGGGAACATCCAATTAAAATTTCATTACATTTGGCCAGGGTCTTTAAAGACCCTGATTGGGCCCATTGGTTTCTGAGAAGATGTTGTTTGTATAAAAAGTTGACGACGACGCACTGACGGACGAACAAATTGTGATCACAAAAGCTCACCCATTCACCGACAGAAAGTCATATTGACCTCGGCTATCGCCTCTGTCGATTCTCCCATATATGTATCTGATCATGATTTGAATGAAGTAAAAGGAAACTTCAACACAATTTGGATGCAATAAATCGATGGTGCAATTTAAACAATACGTCAATCCCATCCAAATAAAACAAAATGCATGTTATCGTGTACGAAACAAAAAAGTAATTATTGTAATTGTAATAACTTACTTTATGTATTACAGAACAAAAAATAGAAAATGTAAAAAAATACAAATATTATTAGGTGTTTATATATTATTATATCTTGTCATCGAATTACCAAATTGAAGCACTTTGTTTAAAACTTAACACAAAAATAGTATTATTGAGGCGTATATCTCATTATTTGACAGATGAAATGAAACAGTTATTTTAAAATGCATACATAATGTCGAAATGCTGTACTGTTTGAAGCAAAGGAAATTTAAACTCTATGAATAAAATATGTAAAATACATATAAGAGCTGCAAGGATTATTTTAAACAAAACATCACGAATAAGAAATCAAGAAATACTGAAAGAACTTGGGTGGATGTCGTTCAAAGAACAATATAATTTTTATACTGGAATTCTTATTTATAAAGCTTGTAAATTTTTTATATATCTGAAATTTTTACTTTTTCCAGCAATGAAGACTTATTGTTACAATGGTGCAAAAATTTGGAATAAATTAATGATATTAGAATAATATATACATATATTACAATCTAATATACGTTCTTCTGATTCTCTGACATCTCATAAAAAAAAATAAGTATAAAAACATATCTTGCAGATCAAAGAAATATCTTATATGTCAGTATGTCATTAAGTTGTAATAATTATTATGCATGTAAATTTTGTTAAAATATCTTAAATGAAAATTGTATAAATGATATTTAATATCTAAAAGGAGGTTTTGTCAAAAAAAGTTATCTTAATGGAATAGTTAATTGTTGTTATTGTTTTATGATGTTTTGTGTTTGCGTTTCTATTTATTGTTTAGAAGGTCACATTTAAAATTAAGGTATGTTATTTGTTTTCTTCGATGGTATATCATTAGGTGTTACCTTCTTTAAATAAAATTATTATTATTATTATTATTATTATTATTACATCATAATTAAGATTGGCATTATAATCAGATATAGATGGTGTCAAATACATGCAATGTACATACAATGTATTTTCATAATAAAATGGTGGCCTTTTGAAAAGAAGAAAAACATATTTATTTCTAAGACAAAATGTGCCTATAAACCTTATAAAGAATATTTCCGCGATTTTTTTTACCAAGAACATCCGTAAGAATGACGACCTGGCTAGCGTGTTATAGGCGACTTTTGTTTTTCATCGATATATATTAAAAAAACGTATTATAATTGCTTTTTGAGCTTTGTTATATATTTGTATAGAGACATTGTGGCGCCGTTATATGTCGCAACGCCGCTAAATGTCGCAACCGCCGCTAAATGTCGCAACATTGCCGCTAAATGTCGCAACCGCCGCTATATGTCGCAAAATCATCTGCCGTTAAATGTCGCAATTGTGACGTTAAATGTCGCACGAATTTCCCATATCGTTTAATGTCGCAACACTACCGTTAAATGTCGCAAAATTTTAACTAATGTTTAATAAGTAACTGGCGGTATAATTCTAATATTACAATTATGTGTGTAATCTGGGGACAAACTATCTATCATTTAGGACATGATTTTGCTGTAGTATTTAAATTATTTGGTTGAAATGAAGTATTCTTAGCCGGTATTATAAATTGATGACCACAATTTATGCCAAAAAGCACCTTGGTGATTAAACACATTTGTATACGTTTTGTCTCTCGCCTTTTCGAAGATAAAGAGGGATATATAAAAAGGCTCCGTCCGTCTGCCCGGTCCTTAACTCAGCCATTCATCAAGGTATTTTGAAATAACATATATTCACCAAATTAGGATGACCTGTCATGCGAAACAACCAGACCTCTACGGTGGTCCCACTTGGAGATAAAAGGTCAACATTGTCTGATGGCGGGTACAATTCGTGTTGGGTTTTTAGCTCACCTGTCACAAAGTGACAGGGTGAGCTTTTGTGATCGCTTTTCGTCCGTCCGTCGTCCGTCCGTCCGTCCGTCTGTAAACTTTTGCTTCAAATGACATCTCCTCATAAACCACTAAGCCAATTTCATCCAAACTTCACAGGAATGTTCGCCTTTAAAAATTGTTCAAAGAATTTAATTCCATGCAGAACTCTGGTTGCCATGGCAACCGAAAGAAAAAAAAACTTTAAATATCTTCTTTTTAAGAACCCAAAGAGCTAGAGCTTAGATATTTGGCATGAAACATCTTCTAAAAAGTGTCTACCAAGTTTGTTCAAATAAAAGCCCTGGGGTCAAAATTGGCCCCGCCCCAGGGGGTCATTGATTTTCCCTATATGCATATAGTAAAAACTTAAAAAATCTTCTTTTAAAGAACCCAAAGAGCTAGAGCTTAGATATGTGGCATGAAACATTTTCTTATGAGTGTCTACCAAGTTTGTTCCAATATAAGCCCTGGGGTCAAAATTGGCCCCGCCCCAGGGGGTTATTGATTTTCCCTATATGCATATAGTAAAAACTTAAAAAATCTTCTTTTAAAGAACCCAAAGAGCTAGAGCTAAGATATTTAGCATGAAACATCTTCTAGTGAGTGTCTACCAAGTTTGTTCAAATAAAAGCCCTGGGTGTCTAATAAGTTTATTCAAATAAAAGCCCTGGGGTCAAAATTGGCCCTGCACCAGGGGGGTCATTGATTTTCCCTATATGCATATAGTAAAAACTTAAAAAATCGTCTTTAAAAGAACTCAAAGAGCTAGAGCGAAGATATTTAGCATGAAACATGTTCTAATGGGTGACTAATAAGTTTATTCAAATAAAAGCCCTGGGGTCAAAATTGGCCCTGCCCCGGGGGTTATTAATTTTCCTTATATGTGTATAGCAAAAACTTAAAAAACCTCTTTGAAAAAATCCCAAATAGCTAGAGTTTAGATATTAAGCATGAAACATCTTCTAGTGAGTGTCTACAAAGTTTGTTCAAATTAAAGCCCTGGGGTCAAAATTGGCCCCGTCCCGGGGGTCATTGATTTCCTTATATGTGTATAGCAAAAACTTAAAAAATCTTCTTTGAAATAACCCAAATAGCTAGAGTTAGATATTAAGCATGAAACATCTTCTAATAAGTGTCTACAAAGTTTGTTCAAATAAAAGCCCTTGGGTCAAAACTGGCCCCACCCCAGGGGTTTCATTGTTTTTAACTATATGTGTATAGTAAAAACTTTAAAAAAATTCTTTTAAAAAACCCATTGAGCTAGAGCTTAGATGTTTAGCATGAAACATCTTCTTATGGGTTTCTACCAAGTTTGTTCAAATAAAAGCCCTTGGGTTAAAATTACCTCTGCCAGGGGGGGGGGGGAGAAGGTCATTGTCTTTCCTTATATGTGTATAGCAAAAACTTAACATCATGAAACATCTTCTAATGGGTGTCTTAATTCCAAGTTTGTTCAAATAAAAGCCCTGGGGTTTAAACTGGCCCCGCTTCGGGGGCCTATATACAGGTGAGCGACCTCAGGGCCATCATGGCCCTCTTGTTAACGTTTTGGTCCATCAAGGTATTTGGAATAATTTGGCACAAATGCTCACTATCTAAGACAACGTGCTTGCGAGACAATGGTCACATTCAACATTGTTTGATTGGGAGTATATTTCTTGTCCAGTCCATAACGTTTTCATCCAAGAAGGGATTTTGAAATAATATGACACACATATATATGATAATAGGACCACATGTCATATACAACACCCAGAATCCTACCTCCAAGTTCAAGGTCACACTTAGAGGCCAGTCATAATGCCTATTTGTGTCAGATCCACAACTTTTTCACTCATCAAAGTATTGTGAAATAAGTTTGCATAAATATTCTAAATATTAAGATAATTAGTCATGCGCGACACTCTGACCTCTACCAAGATCAAGGTCACACTAAGAGGTCAAAGCTATACATGTATTTTGTTTGTTCAGAGAAAATCTTCAAAAGTATTAGAGATTTCTATGAAACTTAAATTATAAATAGATAACAGCGAGAGGGAGTGCACTGTTATTCCATATTAAATATTTTAATAGTTTCCCTGTAGGTACTTATTTTCAGTGAAACAAACTCCTCAAATGAATTTCTATTGACAAATACACTGGAGTTATTTCATTATATTTCTATGATGAATTTATTATTGTCTGTGCATTTATCAAGATTTTGCACTGAAACTCAAACTGAACTGTCAAAATGATTCTATTGTGTGTTTCATGTAAAACTTCCTTACGGGGAGGGTGCCTTGATATATCTGTCACAAAGTCTTGGCATTATAGGTATTATACTAAAGGTATTATCATATTGTTACAACCAAATTACAGTTTTATATATTCGATTGATGCAAAAATCTGATTAGTTTCTTTGTTTTATTTTCTTTCTTTTTTCATTGCCTGTAAAAATGTGTTTCATGACAAGTTTATGCTTTTAAACTTCTCCACATAAACAAATCTAAATAGGGAGGATGAATGGCAGGCATTTTCCTTACTGGTCCAACCTTGCGAGCTGATGCTTATATAAGATAATACTTAAGTATCAAACATAATATCATTTGATTCTTGCTGCTTTGGTTTACGATTGTAATTCAACTGGCAACAAGCAATGTAATAGGAAATTGTTGTGCGTTAAGAAAGCAGCCATGTGCAACACAGCCAAATTCAATCGCATTTTGGGGTTTTTAGCACATATGTGGCGCCGTTATATGTCGCAACGCCGCTAAATGTCGCACTTGCCGCTAAATGTCGCACCATTGCCGCTAATTGTCGCAACCACCGCTAAATGTCGCAAAATCATTTGCCGTTAAATGTCGCAATGTTAACGTTAAATGTCGCACGAATTTCCCATACCGTTAAATGTCACAACACTACCGTTAAATGTCGCAAGATGTAATTCTATGTTGAACTCTAGTTTTATTGTTGTATTGTATCAATTAAATCTGCCTACTCAAGACGAATTATGTCTGTTTGAAAGCGAGTGATTTTATTATTTGTTTGGGTCGTCAGACCAAACAAATAATGGTAGCGAAATTTCAGACTCTAATGCTGTTAATTGCAAGTGCCGAAAGTAGTCCGCTTTATTGAAGCGGTTACTTCCCTTTATATGTAACACTTAGGCCAAAAAATTTAGGGGAGATCACTGCGTTAATATGGTCCAATGACAGGCGGATTAATATTTAAGCAAAATAATTCCCGAATGGTCGAAGATTTCTAATATTGCTTTATTCTTTATAGATATACATGCTTATATAGTGCGCCATGTATATTTACACAAATGTTAAACAACAGTTATCGTCGTTACAAACCCTAATTTAGAATAATATGGTTTTCTTCAGGCCGTTAACATGTAAATCCACCATGGCCGAGGGGTTTGTGCGCTCGCTTAGGAAGCGAGAGGTCTGGAGTTCAAATCCCAGTTAAGGCAAATCTTTTTTTTTTTCAAATTGTTTAAGTCAAATAACATTGGATCAAATATCAGGGTTGCAATTAATTTTATAGCCAATCTACTACAATTAAAACGCTGGAAAGCATTGGTGGCACTATACAAAAACAAATTGTTTAATAATCTCACAACCTTCACCTTTCTGAGACCCAAACAAATTCAGCGCCTTCTGTGCTTTGATTATATATGGAAATGCGCTGCAAATTATACAACGATAATACTCATATTATAAATACGTAAATGTATATTGTTTTGCGTTCGATTTTTACCTGATCTTATACGTATAAGTATATATTGATAATTATACAATTGTCTACCATTTGTATGAAACTGCAAAATTAACATTGTTCTGTAAATAGTTTTGTGCAAACATGTCTGTAAAATTGACAAAAGAGACATCCTTAACGGCCTGGCTTCCTGAGTTGGCAGAATGATGGTCTAGTAGGTTGAGTAGGCAAATCGTCTCGCAGTCGGAAGAGGAAGCCTAAATTGCTGACGACCTCGACCTTAGGAGTTTGCCTAACGCCCTGGAAGCCTAAAGTCGGCATCCTAGCATCATAAGAGACAACCTGGTATGTGTTAGATAGAATCTGGTACAGAAGTTAACGTAGATAAACAAAATCAGTTTTGAAAGCTTAAAATGTTATTTGCACAAACAGTTTATGCTTGTATTATATTTGCGTGTTTTTTTTTTCCATTTTAACGCCAGAAAGGCAGTCCTCATTCATATTGTTTCTTCAATAAATATAAAAAATGCTTTCTTTACGCATCTGTTCCATGTTTTATTTTGAACAATAAAGTTCTTTTAAAACTCTATAGTGCATATGTTTTTGTATTTATGGTCATTTGAACTTTACTATCACGTTCTCGACATGTGCATTAGGACACGATAAGAAATCAAAAAGTTCTAATCAATCTCGTGACAAAATCAAAGCACAGAAGTCGCTGAATTTGTTTGGGTCTCAGAATGTCAGAAAGATGAAGGTTGTGAGATTATAAACCAATTTGTTTTTGTATAGTGCCACCAATGCTTTCCAGTGTTTTAACTGTAGTAAATTGGCTATAAGACTAATTGCAGCACTGATATATTCAATTCAATGTTTATTTGACTTAAAAATGTAAAAAAAAATGAATTGCCTCAACTGGGATTTGAACTCCAGACCTCTCGATTCCTAAACGAGCGTGCAAACCCCTCGGCCACGGTGAAGTTATAGGATAACGGCCTGAAGAAAACCATATTATTCTAAATTGGGGTTTGTAACTCTTATTATTTCGACGCTAAACCTGTTGTTTAACACAGATGTAAATAATCATGGAGCTCACTATAAGCATGTTTATCTATAAAGAATAAAAAATTAATATAAAAAATATTAGAAATCTTCGACCATTCGGGAACTATTTTGCTTGAAAATTAATGCGCCTGTCATTTGACAATCTTTACGCAGTGACCTCCCCTGAATTTTTCGGCGTTAGTGTACATATAAAGGGAAGTAACCGCTTCAAAAAAGCGGACAACTTTCGGCATTTGCAATTAACAGCATCAGGGTCTGAAATTTCGCTACCATTATTTGTTTGGTCTGACGGCCCAAACAAATAATATTTTATACAGAGGGAAAATGTTAAATTTACCTCCTAAACATTTATGTAAATGTTTATTGACTTGCAACATTCTGAGTTCTTCTGTGTTTGTTTGTTGCATATGTAAAGTCATACATAATTCATTTTTTGTTTGGCCAATATAAAACTGTTTACAGTTGTCACAAATAATTGAATATATCACATTATTTGAAACACAGTTCATACTTTGTTTGATCTTAAATGTCTTACTGTTACAAAATTGTATTTCATTTCCTTCTATTAAAGAAGGACATGTCTTACACCTACTCCTGTTGCATTTAGAAACTGTTGTTACAGTATTATTTTTCATGTCGAACTTTGAAGAGGTAACTTTTACTGTTTATATTACGCTTCTTTTCTAAAACACTGTTCATCCTTTCACTTTTTCATATGATCGAATTGCTTGGGAAATATTGGTATTTTTGGGATTAAATGTTGTTACACATGGAATAACGTTGTACTTGTTGTTAGCTGTTATGTTTTCTTCAGTTTTGATGGGACCTTTCAATTTGGCTTTAGATATTCCGTATGTAATAATTTCATCTGGGTAATTCTGATTTTTAAGTCTTGTAGTTAACTTTGTATGTTTCGGATGACACGATTTAAAGTTGAGGTAGTTGTATGTGTCCGTCGGTTTACTGTAGATATCTGTTGTTATATGTGTTCCAGATTTCATAACTAATACATCTAAAAATGGCATGCTGCTGTCACTTTTATTCAATGTATATTGAATGCACGGGTGTAAATTGTTTATTTCTCTTAATAAATCATCTATGTTAGTACTTTTCCCGACTATTAAAGACAATCATCCAATAATATTTTCCATTTCATTTTAATGTAGTTTGAAAATTCGTTTCCGTGAATTGTTGCTTTTTTCCGTAAAGTGTTTTCTCTAAATATTCAAGTACCAAAGTTTTATAAGTTGGGACAACTTTAGGACCCATAGCTGTTCCTTTATTCTGTGTGTAGTATTGGCCGTCAAAATAAAATACGTTATTTTTTAGGATAATTTGAAGTGAATTCAATATAAATTGGTGTTGGAATCTAGTATAAATTTTACCGGAAAATTGTTCTAGCCAATATCGAATTTTCTGTAAGCCAAGATCATGTGGAATGGTTGTATACAACTTTACGATATCTAAAGTAACTAAAATAGAATCTTCTTCTACATTTCCCGGCGAGTAATTCAGGAAATCTAAGTCATCTCGAATGAAACTTGGAACTTGTCTGCATAATGGTTTTAATATGAGGTCTAAAAAGTGGCTAAGTCTCTGTGTAACACTGTTAGGTCCCCCTACAATAGGCCTAAACTTTAAATCATCTGGTGCAGAAACTTTAATGTATTCAGATTTATTATTATTAATTGCCTCTTCAATTTTCCTACTTTTGTGAATTTTAGGTAATCCGTAAAAAAAACTGGTTGAACTTTCAAAATTAGTATTATTATATTATATTAGTAAAATTTATATATAATGTCGTGGCAAAATGGTTATGATCACTCTTCTTTTCCTCGTGAGTGAACTCGTCGCAGACATATTGATTGCATCATAACTACTCACATAGTACTTTAGGTAAGAAAAAGGCAACATTTTCTTTCAAACGTTCACATTTACTTGTTCGAATATAACAATTTTTCTTTAAAAACTAATGATAAAAAAGTAAAAGTCTCGTATAAAATGAATTCTGTTGATATATGATTTGTTTTCAAACTGGTCTTAACAAAGAGAGAAATTAACAGTGATCCACCTGAAAACGCATCTAGTGCAGTAAAATCCTGTTGTCCGTTTCTGATAGTTTGGTGCCATTAAAATTAATGCACCATTTGCAGAAAAATAGTCCATTGGGGTGTCCCTCAGGAGCTTTAATCACAACATAATTACATGAAAATTACAGACTCGGTTTATTTGAGTCTGTTCATGAGGGATAATGAAAAAGTGCAACATCCTTCACGCCCCTATCTTCGGTGAGCGGTACTCAATTTTTAACACTTAAAAGTGCTGGAATAAATGAAAGTAGTCACTAAATATAAATATGAATTTTTGCCTCGGCACACTTCCATATTCATTTAAAAAAAATTATAACATACCGTACGTGTATGACTGAAACAATATTTTTAAATTGTAATAAAGAAAAAGAAAAAAGAAAAAAACACAGGATTTTGCATCAATAAAATTTCTAAAATCGTAATTCGTGATTTGAAGTGACAGTATCATAAAACCTTTTAAAGGTGAAGATATAGGGAAAATGCGGACACACAAAATCTCAATCCAATTTCCTAGAATATACTCCCTAGTATGTTAGATATATCTTCAAATTATATCGTAGCTAAATATCTCGGTACGTAGGTTATTAAATAAAAACACGTATGTGTGCAAAAGCCAAAGAGGCATGAATGATGGTTATAGATTTTAAAACCGAATAAGAAGCTCCTATTTCAACCAATCATTTTTGAAATCACAACCAAGCCTATCCTAGCAGATAGATTGGACCCCCACCCTTTTCTAATATGAACTCATTCATTTTGCTTTACTAATGATAAGTTACAGATAACTAGCATAACGGCAAATTTAGCTACTATTTTAATATGAACTCACATCTTGCGACATTTAACGTTAGTGTTGCAACATTTAACGGGAAGTGAAAATCATGCGATATTTAACGTTACCATTGAGACTTTTAACGGCAGGCGATTTTGCGACATTTAGCGGCAATGGTGCGACATTTAGCGGCAAGTACGACATTTAGCGACGTTGCGACATGTAACGGCGCCACAAGACATTACCAAAATAAATCGTGTCATATTGCAAGATAGATTTAAAATGCTAACGGGGTAAAGGCAAATTACGTGAATGGAGCAACGTTAGTTATGTCATAAAAGTACCTGAATCATATTTTATCTCCTTCAAGTATAATATGAGTCTAGAAGTTTGGCAAACATCTATAGATAAGGTACACCAAATAAATTAATAAATTAATAAATAAATAAATAAATCAACAAATAGATAAATGCGTTTTTGTACTAAAATATAGCTCTGTGATTTTACTTATTGTTCGTATTGACGAAACACAAAAGTCGCTGTCAGATCGTCATTCTGAACGAATGATCATTTTAAAATGTAGACATATTCCTGGAAATGTTTGTATTACTGGTTAAAGTATTATGTCGTAGCAACCTTATTTAAAATTCGTTTATTCCTTTCTTTAAATTCGATTTACTAAAACATATTCGTTTACTTACCGTGTTACTCGTTTCGCTCATTATAGATTTGGTGTTACTTTTAACAATTCCTGCAATATTTTCACATTCCTGAATTTTTTCTTTTAACTGCTTTGAATTAGATAAAGACTGTCCTATTTCTTCCTTAATGTACAGAGTGACACATCATTTTACATTACTTCTAGATCAAAATAATCAACTATCTGTGGTAGGTGATCTGAAATTGTTGGCAAATTAATCATTTTTGTAAACAAAAACATATCACTTATATTTCACCAACAGTGTGATACTTTTTATTGATAATGTATTGTTAGCAGATACATTTATTGTGTCACCGCTTGTACACTCGTGTATACATGTTGATATATTGCTTGCTTGCCTGGCCTTAACTAGGATTTTATGACAACGGCCCATAAACTTTCCGACTTTTTATAAGTACAGCAACATATAACTTCTCTTACAATTTCTTCTTCTTTCGTTGCTTTTGAGTGATATTGAATTATTCCGATCTTGTAGAAATAAAGAGAGCATTTCAAGTGTTTGATATCGAGGGAGAAGGACAAATTAGAATGGATGAACTAGAAGCCGCGCTAAGAATAGCAAGAACGAATCCGACACCAAAAGACATTGAAAACATTAAAAATGGTTTAGGAAACCCAGGTACATACATTCAACAAACAGTACAGAAACCAATTGTTATTGAATCGCTTTTTATAGTTATTAATGTTTCTTTAAGTATATAATATAAGTTACAAAATGTAGGTTTTCCATACAAACTGATAAAATTTAGTTATTTTTACAGTTGTTCTTTGTTAAAATTAAAATATGTTAGAATTAAAATAAGAAGAAATATCCGAGGATTAAATGTGAAATATTAAGTACATGTAGTTATTTAATAAAATTGTCAATAAATAAATGATTGGATATTGGCCCTGTTATTTGTCCACGGGTCAGTCGTATTGGCCCTCGGCCTTGGGCTAATACGACTGCCCTCGGGCAAATAACAGGGCCAATATCAAATCACTTATTTATTAACATATATTGTTTATGTACTACGGAATACCGTTAGGGCCATCGTGGTTATACTTTATAATCCAGAGGGCGACAATGCGATAGTGCGATGACGACAATACGACGGTGCGATGGCGACAGTGCGATAATACGATGACGACAGTACGACAATGCGATAGAACGATGGTGACAATGCGATAACGCGATGGCGACAGTGCGATAACGTGATGACGACAGTGCGATAATGTACGGGATACCGTTAGGGCCATCGTGGTTATACGTTAAAATACAGAGGGCGACAATGCGATAGTGCGACAGTGCAATCGCACTATCGCATTGTCGTCATCGCACTGTCGCATTAATTATCGCACTGTCGTCATCGCGTTATCGCACTGTCGTCATCGCACTATCGTACTGTCGCCATCGCGTTATCGCAGTGAAGACTATCGTCTTCCGGTTGGCAATTATAAACTGCTTACGAATAAGCTGACGGTATAAAAATTAGAATATTGGGAAATAATTTTACTTTTGTTAATAGATTTTTTTCTTCTTGTTTTTTTCTTTTCTTTTTTTTTCTTTTTTTGTTTGTTTCTTTTCCTTTTTTGTATACTGAAAACGTCTTAATAAAATTATGAATTAATAAAAAGTTACATTTTATATCAAAAGATAGGGGTAATATATTTATATAGTATACCGAAAAATGTTATAAATTGTGTGAAATTTTAAAAGAAAGTTGAAAATGATGTTATGTTGACATTTCAAAGCTGCCAAAAATATTTAATTGGTCAGTAGAAAATAGAGGATATTCAAGTTTTTTGGTTTTTTTTGTAAATACAGAATTTATTTTTATCGAGTGGTATGAAATATATATTTCATGAGTTGCGGTATTATTATATACTTTTTTTCTCTTTTTCACACTACAATTTGAAAGACTTGCCCTTAAATGTTGTTTATCGGCTGAACCTAGAAGAAAGTAGTCCGGCACAAGTGAAAATACGGAAAATATGTTTCACTGCGGTGAAGAACAATTTTTACAGTGAAAATACGGAAAACGAATGTACGCATTTTATTTCTAATATAAAAGTTTTCTCTATAAATCCAGATATAGTTCATTAATAAATTTAACAGGTCAGCATTGTACTATTTAAAAATATTGCTGAAATCACTTAAGTAATTTCTATTATATCTTTAATTGGTCATCAGTGGTTTTATTATTTTGAAAGATGTAGATTTATCATATTTACTAACAGTGTAATAAAATCAGAAATTTACGTCTTAACATAATTTTCGCCGATGTATATCTAAAAAGTGGTCAGCAATTTTTACTGTAAGTTTAACTGTTCAGCAGATTCTTCTATATGTTTAACTGTTCAGCAGAGTCTTCTATATGTTTAACTGGTCAGCAGTTTTTAGCATGACGTACAGTACGTTAAATCTGCTGACCATACAGAATGAGAAGAAAATACGGCAAAAACCACTTAAGCAATTAATTTTATTTGCTCAGCAGTGGTTTTATTGGTTTGCGAGATGTAGAATCTTTATATTTACTAACATTACAATATAAATAACAAATACACGGCAAAATAACATATTTCTCTAGACATCTAATTGATCAGCAGTTTTCACTGTAAGTACTACAGTTTTCACTACTACAGTATATGTTTAACCCTTTACCACATATAGACAAACACACGCCTTTTCAGCCCACCCCCACCACCTTTTAAGGCCTCATATAGTGAAAAATGTCCTATTTCATCCATAAACATTTGTATTCATTTGAGAAATGTTATTAAAAAAAGTTATCACTGTTTTTCGGCGCCGCCCTCCATCGAAGAGATACATGTACATCGGGAGAGGGAGGGTGATAGAAAGGGGATGTGCGATCTTTTGCATGGGGGTTCTGAAGGGGCTGCTGCTCCACTCAACGCCAAGAACATTTTGGACTTGTGAGAGGCTAAAGAATGGCTTTAGGTCGATCTTAAGGTAACATGTAACCAATGCGGAAAAGTCTTTCACTCTATCCCAATCCATTGAGAAGTTGCAGTACTTTGAAATCAGTTTTGATGGAAAAAATCAACGCAAAATAGTGATTTTTTGCAATTTTGATATGTCCCCTCGTTGCCAAGGTAACAGGAAATTTAAGATTGAGTATGCCGTTACAAAGGATATATATGATCCAGTAAACATTTGTGCCAAGTTTGATTTAGTAGTAATTAAGCATTTTTAATAGTTCATAGCAATTTGAACTTGTGTAAAAGGAGGCTTTTCAATGAAAACCGTTTTACAAAAAATGCTTATGCAGTCATGGGTTAACTGGTCATCAGATTTTACTATACATATGTACGTTTAACTGGTCAGTAGTTTCTCGCATAATGCACAGTACATTAAATCTGCTGACCATAAACACTGTAGTATAAGAAGAAAATATGGCATAACCCACAAAGTAATTTCAAGATGTAATATTTACTAACATCTCAAAATAAATAAGTATTTCATGGCAAACATAATTCCTCTATACATCAGCAAATCGGAGTTCCTCGTGTTGAGCTAAAATCACTTTAGCTATATCTAATCAAAGCACAGAAGGCGCTGAATTTGTTTGGGTCTCAGAATGTCAGAAAGGTGGAGGTTGTGAGATTATAAACCCATTTGTTTTTATTTGTTTGGGTCGTCAGACCAAACAAATAATGGTAGCGAAATTTCAGACTCTAATGCTGTTAATTGCAAGTGCCGAAAGTAGTCCGCTTTTTTGAAGCGGTTACTTCCCTTTATATATAACACTTAGGCCGAAAAATTTAGGGGAGATCACTGCGTAAATATGGTCACATGACAGGCGGATTAATTTTAAGCAAAATAATTCCCGAATGGTAGAAGATTTCTAATATCGTTTTATTCTTTATAGATATACATGCTTATAGTATGCGCCATGATTATTTACACAAGTGTTAAACAACAGTTAGCGTCATTACAAACCCTAACTTGAATAATATGGTTTTCTTCAGGCCGTTAACATATAACATGTAAATCCACCGTGGCCGAGGGGATTGCGCGCTCGCTTAGGAAACGAGAGGTCTGGAGTTCAAATCCCAGTTAAGGAAAACTAATTTTTTTTCAAATTGTTTAAGTCAAATAAACATTAGATCGAATATCAGTGTTACAATTAGTTTTATAGCCAATTTACTACAATTAAAACGCTGGAAAGCATTGGTGGCACTATACAAAAACAAATTGTTTAATAATCTCACAACCTTCACCTTTTTGACATTCTGAGACCCAAACAAATTCAGCGCCTTCTGTGCTTTGATTGTATACTGCCACCAATGCTTTCCTCAAGACCTCTCGATTCCTAAGCGAGCGTGCAAACCCCTCGGCCACGGTGAAGTTATTAGACGGCCTGAAGAAAACCATATTATTCTAAAATACACGTGACGTAACCACTAAAATGTGACGCGCTGACAATAAGTACGGAAACAAAACAGGCGCAATTTAGCTAATTATCATGTACGGCAGCATTTATTTGTTGATGTCGTGTTAGAATCAAAATAATATATCCAAATCGATGATTTTATTGCTTGATAACATCACTGTTTTCCGTTCGGATGCCCATCATTATATCACTCGGGCTCCGCCCTCGTGATATAATTCCCCGCATCCGAACTCCAAACAGTGATGTTATTGAGCAATAAAATCAAAGTTTTGGATATATTATTTCTTAATTATTTCGACGCTAAACCTAGCTGTTGTTTAACACAGATGTAAATAATCATGGAGCTTACTATAAGCATGAATATCTATAAAGAATAAAACACTATTAGAAATCTTCGACCATTTGGGAACTATTTTGCTTGAAATTAATGCGCCTGTCATTTGACAATCTTTACGCAGTGATCTCCCCTGAATTTTTCGGCGTTAGTGTACATATAAAGGGAAGTAACCGCTTCAAAAAAGCGGACTACTTTCGGCATTTGCAATTAACAGCACAAGGGTCTGAAATTTCGCTACCATTATTTGTTTGGTCTGACAAGTAGATGTCTAAAATGTAAGAATATATATAAAAGAAGAAAACAAAATAGTGGAAAAGAGAAGAAAAGGGGTGAGAGAGGATTAAAGTCTCAATTAGAATGGATCTAAGTAAATCTTTTCGTTTTTTCTATATAATTTTGTACATTTGTAAATATAATAACGTTGTCCTGGTATGTAAGAGATGGGTCACCATAAAGAAGTTTATGAAGGTTTATGCTGAAGTCATGCAAGTTAAGGAGGAGTGTTCTGCGGACGGCATCGTATGCACAGCACTCGAAAAAGAAATGTTGGGTAGTTTCAATTTGCCCACAATTACACAAAGGGGTAAGAGAAATGTTTTTCAAAAACAGGTGGTGATTTAATGCGCTGCAGTTCGTTCGAAGCCGGGTGTGAAGGACCTGCAGTTTACGACTACCTGTATAAAAGTATGTTGGTGTATATTTTCTGTCCTTGTTTAAGAAAGTTTTAAATGAAGATATTGTAGGGCTGTTTCGTATTATAACAGGCAAGTTGTTCCAATCACGAATAACTGATGGCAAGAAAGAATTGTGGTACAGAGTAGTCCTTGATGTAATTCCTCTGACATCTTCAGAGTTTCGTAAGCTGTATCGGGATTGATCTGGATTTGGTATTAATGATGGGAGATAATCTGGAGTTTTGTTCGACTGCATATTGTGAAACATAATTAGTTTGTGTTTATATCTTCTTTCGGATAACGATTCCCAATTAACTTCTTTCTGCAAAGTTTCTAGTGAGATAAGCTTGGTTGCACCAGTTGCAATGCGTGCACATTCATTTTGAATCTTATCAAGCTGTTCGAGTTCATATTGGGTACAATTACACCAAATTACATCACCGTATTCCAAAATAGGTCTAATGAATGCTATATAGATAATTTCCAAAGATTTACGGTCCAGAGAGAATTTCAGTTTACGCATTATATTAACCCTTTTCCAAGCTTTATCGGTTATGTATTCAATATGTTTGTGCCATGTGCAGTCAGAAGAAATAAAGATGCCTAAATGTTTGTGTTCAGAAACTTCTGGAATTTGTTGGTTAAACATATGCAATGAAGGGTGATGCTGTCGATTTCGCTTTCTGGTTACAAGTAGGGATTCCGATTTTGAAGGATTGAAGGTGACTAACCACCTTTCTGCCCATAAAGAGATTTTTTGGATGTCAGACTGAAGAAGTGTGGCTGCTGTGTTAGGATGTTCAACTATAACATAAAGACTGGTATCATCAGCAAAGAGGTTTATGAAAGATTCAATTTCATTAACAATATCATTTATAAAGATCAAAAATAATAGGGGACCAAGTATAGAGCCTTGAGGGACTCCTGCTTTGACAAAAGCCCATGATGAGTAGGCGCCAGGTAGTATGACCCTTTGTTTTCTATCAGTAAGATAACTATTGAACCAAGATAACAAAGATCCACATATACCTGCGTGCTTTAGTTTTGAAAGTAGGCCTTTATGCCAAACCTTGTCAAACGCTTTACTGATATCAAAGAAAACCACACGAACTTCGAGGCCATTGTCAAGTGAACTACAAAGGGTATCATAAATGAATGCAAGCTGATTAACTGTAGAATCACCCGGGATAAAACCAGACTGAGCAGTAGACAGAAAATTATTTACTTTGAGAAAGTTAAAGATGTGTTTAAATACAAGACGTTCAAATACTTTTTCTGTAGTGTTCAAAAGTGATATGGGTCTATAGATATTTGGGAGAGATGTATCGCCCTTTTTGTGAACTGCAGTGACATTCGCCTCTTTCCATGTGATTGGAACTTCACAACATCGTAGAGAAGCATTGAATAAGTCACACAAGGGGGAAGATAGTTCATGAGAAGCCTCGCGTAAAATTCTATTACTTATACCATCTGGACCTACTGCTTTGTCAACTTGAAACGAAAGAAGAACATCTTTTACTTTATGAGGGCTAAGCACAATATCGTTGAGACAGGAAAGTGGTGAACTAAGGTAAGGTGGATCTCTGTTCTCATCGTTAATAGACATTTGTTCTACGAAGAAGTTATTCAGAAGATTTGCCTTATCGTTATTTGAGTATACAATATTTCTGTTAAAGGGATCTGTCAGTGGTGGAATGCTACTATTATTTGTTGATGAAATAAAAGATTTCAGAGTCTTCCACCAGTCTTTAGACGAAAGTGATTCATTTTCAAATTTATTAGAGAGTTTACAAAAATAGTTTGACTTGGCTTCCCGTATCAATAATATTGTTTCATTACGAATGGATTTGAATCTTTGCCAGTAATATTGTGAATTTGTCATTCTAGCTTTTTTATACAGACGTTTTCGTTTACGGATATTAACTGTGATTGAATTTGTCATCCATGGAACATCTAATGGTCTTACTTTAATCAATTTGTTAGGGATGTTATTTTTAGCAATTGTTTGTATCTGATTGATTACGTTATTCGCATATATGTTAACATATGCATCAAAGCGGTTTTCCCATGTATAGGTATTTATATCTTCACGTAATGCTTCGTAGTCAGCATGTTCATATTCCCAAACAATGCGGTCAAAACACATTTGTCGCGGTTTACGGAATTTCAGAAAACCAAATATAGGAACGTGATACCTTAGTTCTTGTTCTAGAAAGTGATCACCAACACCAGAATGAATAACATTGTTTTTGTTTGAAACTAATATAAGGTCGATCAAAGAATTTGAATGTTCAGTGTTATGTGTTGGTTCATCAATTAGTTGTTCTAGATTGAACTGTTGAGTGATGGATGTAATTTTGCGGTTAGATGAATAACAGTTTACATTTAGATTGAAATCACCCGTAATGATGATGTCAGGTATATTAGTGTCAATGGCTAGACCAATAGAATCTTCAATTAGATTGTTGTATATGACATCTGAGTTAGGCGGTCGATAGAAAATACTAAATAGAATATGACGATTGTTACAAAGAATCAACTCGATCCAAATACATTCTAACCTGTTTAATTCTAGATCTATTCTACGTTTGTAGTGTATATTGTCTTTAATGTACAAAATAACACCACCGTGAGCATCCCCAATGCGATCTTTGCGTTCAGGGGAATGATACGAGGAAAGTAATAAGTCTTCTGTTGATATAGAACTTTTTAGCCAAGTTTCGGAGAAAGCAAGAATATCAAAATCGCAGAGTTCTGAAAAAAGGATATCGAGTTTATGTTCAATACTCTGAACATTTAAATGTACGAAAGAAAGATGATTTTGAATATGATTAATTTCCGATGGAGTAGAGGTCATGGATGAGACTGAGGAAGTAGCTGAGATTGGACCAGGATTCGGATGAATGTCTCCAGATACATGCAAGAGAACTGCTAGCCAGGAATAGTACACCAATACAAATAGCAAAGTTAAAGTATTACTGGTAAATTGTATGTTATTATAAACTCTTGTGGTGAATGTCATTACCTTTTTTGAAGAGAATCTGACGATTAACAGTTTATTTGAGGATAGCCAATAATGCATCGAAAACACAAACAATGGGATACTACAAATAAATACCAAAAGCAAAATATGAAAAGTGATTGGAAAATGAAGTGACCTATATATTTTGTATGATTTAATGAAGGCTTCGCAAGTGTTTCGTTTCATATAAGACTTATGAGATGGCTATTATGGCGAGTAAGAACTTTTGCAAAGCCAACATTGACAACTTGTATGTACAAGGGACAGAAAAGCATACGTATGCAGAGTGATGGACAACTAAAAAGAAATGTGGATATGAGACTGATAAGAAACATAGAGTTAGGAAAACAAAAGAAAAAGAAAGTACTAGTATCATTAGTAAGTAATTAGTAGGAGGGATTTTAAGGGACATTAAAAAGTAGATAGGAAGTTATTTGTTGTTTAAAGCGGAAGTCCGATAGGACAAGTCTGTAAAATATTGAGCTGGATAGATTTAGGTAAGTATGAATGTATTTTTTATTTTGATCTAAAACGAGGATTGGATGAGGTAGGTTTGATAAGATAAGTCTGTAAGTTTATTATGATGGTCTATTCTAGGTAAGTAAAAAATTAGGTTGAAGCTGATTCGGAATAAGGTCCGTTGAAGTATGTATGCAAGACAAGAATGATAAAAGACTATTATTTAATCAAGTTTATCTTAGTCTAAAATGATAATCTAATGAGGTGAGTATATATGTTTGTCAGAATGTATGCATGAATGTATGCACTATCGTATTGTTGTCATCGCACTGTCGCACTATCGCATTGTAGCCTTCTGTATTTTAACGTGCAACCACGAAGCCCCTCACGGTATTCCGTAATGTACAACAAAATGTCAGACTGTGAATGTTTAGAAACTGAGAATATTTTGTATCATTTATGCAACCTGTCGGCGTCTACTACCCTGCTTTATTAGCCAATTAAATTACTGCAAATGCGGGCTTTATATCTATATCACTTTTCGGCCCGGGGCCGAAAAAGTGATATAGATATTAGTCCTGTTTTAAGACAGGCCATCGTGTTATTGAACGTGGCAGGTGCTTTTTTTATAGGACTAATTACGTATAGTTATCTAATAACTCATTTTACTAGTTGGACGCTAGTTGTTGAATTTTTGTATGTTCATGTAATCCTTTTAGAAGACATCATTTAATTACAGAAAAAATAACATATGAGCAATTCGAAAAGGTGGTAGAAGACATAAATAACGTTGACCAAGTTAAGGAACTCAAAGAGGCATTCCAATGTTTCGACAAAGAAAATCTTGGATATATTAGTCCTGAAACATTAAAGGAAATAGTAAAACCAATGATTGGCGAAGAACTGCCAGCAGATGAGCTACAACATATGATCGAGTTAGCGGATTTAGATGGAGATGGCAATATTGATATTGACGGTAATTGCATACATATTTAGTAACCACGCAACGCATTCAATAGTTACAACAGTATTTGTTTATGTTCCTCATTAACTCAGTTATCTAACTTACCGAACAGGTTTAATGCATTTATAAACTAGCTTATCGGATTGTTTACAGATCGGATGCAAGAGGGCGTTATGTACGGTGTCCTTATCGTGCCATTTATTATGCCGTCAGTCGCGTTTAAGGCTCGACGCACGACAATGCGAAGTGACTTAGCGACAATGCGATACGGCGCTCGACAACGCGAAGCGACGCTCGACATTGTCAAACGAAATATCGCGATGTCGTTTAGTAATTTTATAGGAATAAACCCATTAATACACGTCTTAGTTGTGCCAGCAGGTGATAATCGGCTGCCATCGGGCTGAAGCCCTCGGGGCCATTATTCATTTTGCGGGCCGATTATCACCTTCCGGCCCTACTCTGCCGTGCATTAACCTCTTAAATACACTTGGTAGATTTTTCTAAAACAAAATACTTTGAAATTTCTTTCCTTGAAAATCTTGTCTGCATTTCTACTATACAGTGCAGTAACTTCTACAGAGTTGTTTACTTTTTGTATATGTTCAAAGTACACTAGATCTTCTACTGTAGAATCTAGAAGCAAGTTTTATTTTATTTTTTTTTTCGGAATTAATTTGTCGTAGATCTATTATTTCTTTAAATTTCAATAGTAATAAAACTGTGTGTGTACGAAATACGCTTCAGCTCTCATAAAGAAATCAAGCGGTTCAACCTACTTTCACTTTTACAGTGAACTGTTTGATGACGTAAAATGTGACGTCATTGTTTCAGTTTGTGCACGTGCACATGTTCAGCGGTCTGATAACTAGTTCTCGGCCCCGGGCCGCAAACTCATAATAAGTCACGTGACACGCATATCAGTTGAAATCATAGGAGATTTTGTTACTATATATAGTAACAAGTGTATTAAACTCAGTTATCTAACTTACCGAACAGGTTTAATGCATTTATAAACTAGCTTATCGGGTTTGCGGTTCGAATTGTTTATAGATCGGATGCAAGAGGGCGTTATGTACGGTGTCCTTATCGTGCCATTTATTATGTCGTCAGTTAGTTTAAGGGTCGACGCACGACAATGCGAAGTGACATATATAGCGACAATGCGATACGACGCTCGACAACGCGAAGAGACGCTCAACATTGTCAAACGAAATATCGCGATGTCGTTTAGTAATTTTATGTTAAAAAACGGGCGACATTCAAAAAATGTCGCTTCGTGTTGTCGAGTGTCGCTTCGTATTGTCGAGCGTCACTTCGCTTTTCGCATTATCACTTCGCGTTGTCGCATTGTCACTTTGCCATGTCGCATTGTCGCTTCGCGTTGTCCAGTGTCAGGTTGAGCAAAAATACAGAACATGACACGCGACAATGCGATACCAGGCTTGACAATGCGATACGACACACGACAACACAAAGCGATATTTTATAAAATGTCGCGATTTTTTTTGTGACTTTTACACTGCGACACCCGACAATGCGAAGCGACACATGGCAAAACGAAGCTACACTCGACAATGCGAAGCGATACTCGACAATGCGAAGCGACATTCGACAATGCGAAGCGACATTTTGACTAATATCGTATCATGGTATTGTATTGTCTTGCGTCTACCGGTGACAGGTCAAAATTTAATACCACACCGGCAAACGGTGCGATGTTAATTTGTTATAACAATCGGAATGTCATCGTCTGACGACATAATAAATGGCACGATGAGGACACCGTAGTTATGTAATCAGGATGGTTCCCGGCGTTACTGAAATAACGTACATGTACATCTCATGTAGCAGAGAGATCGGTAATCAAATGCAGTAAAACGTTCCACCACATAAATATGCTGCATCATGTCCAGGCCGATGGTGGTTTTACATGCAAGTGCTTTACTTCACTCGAGTTTATTTAATTAAAATATTATTCTGTTTTCCCCTTTTGATTTTTATTTGGTTTACAGATTTGAAAACAATATTTCGATTTCTTCAGTTCTTATCAGAGATAGCAAGGATGAAAGCATAATTAGTCGGAATGATTTACAGAACCTTGTCTCCGTTAAGCACAGTTGTCTTTTCGATTTCACATTCCTAGATGAAAATTAAACGGCGACTTTTAACTAAATTAATCTCTGTCATATAATAATTGAATTTTTACCTCCATTTTTTGCATTTTTTTTCTCGTGACCATTTGGTTTAGTATTTATTAAGTGCAATATACCTCTTTTTTGAAAATGCCTTTGATATATTTTCAACGAAATGAATTTTGTGCATGATAATGCCATGAACTGTATATATGTAAATTGTTTAAATTGGGACAGGACACTCATAAGCTTTCATAGCTTTCTGCCCGTTCATCATAATGTATACATATATCGAATAAAATATGTTTAAACCAACCTTGTAGTATACAAGGTTAGCTTTTCTTGAATGATTGGTACTCAAATATTGAAAATTCGAGCAAATGTGCAAATTATAAACTTTTTAAAACAAAATTTGAATTTGAGAAATACTTAATAAATACACCACCTAAATACTTTAGATATATGATTAACTTCCGAACAAGAAGCCATAGACTCCCTGTAGAAACTCGATCTTGGCATAGAAACCCATTAAATCTTAGAATTTGTACGAAATGCAACAATGGTATTGGCGATGAATTCCACTATCTTTTCGAATGTTCTTTTTTGTTAGGCACTCGTAAGCGCTTGTTAAAAGCAAAATATTACAACAGACCGAATATCATTATTTATAAAGAATTAATGGAATACAAGTGTTTTAAAAAAGTGGAATATAGAAAATTTTGTGAATTGGTCAAAGAAATAATTTGTTTATATAGTAACTGAAAAAAAAAATATTGGGTTAAACAATTTTGGTTATTCTCCCGTTGTTATTATTGGTGAGAAATATCCTGAGAAATATCATGTATTTTTTTTTCTCTCTCTTCTTCTTTTTTTTTTTATTTTCCTTATTTAGATTGAAATTACACACAGATTTAGCAGGTTTAAAATATATCATGCTATATGTACAATTATGTATGATTGTATTTGTTTTTTGTTCATTCACTGTTTTCGAGAATGACGCTATAAATTAGTATAGACACTATTATTTATTTTATAGAATTTCGATCTTTCCAAGTGGATTTATGATTGATCGGTGCCTCGATTTATATCTATTGTATTATTTACCTCATGTTGTCATGTATATATTGTGCATGTCTTGAGTGAAATAAAGATATTGTATTGTATTGTATTGTATTGTGACGCTTTAATCCCACTATTAAAGTATTATTATAATCCAATCATAGGTATGTAACTGATGACACTTGCCCGTTTTTAGCTCGACTATTCGAAGAATATGAGAGCTATTGTAGTCGCCCCGGCGTCGGCGTCGGCGTCAGCGTCCGCGTCTGCGTTGGTTAAAGTTTTTTGGTTAAGTCAAATATCTCAATTATTACTTGAGATATTCAATTGAAACTTATTTTTTTTTTCAGAAATGAATAAAAAAATCATTATGATGATTTAGTATCCATGTATTTTTTCATAATTTCTATATACCTGTTCAGATATCTTACTTTTGCCCGCATTGAACAATACGAAAGTGACTTAATCGGACGAAAGTCAATGTCAATATTCACGATATTAATGTTTTTATAATAAATAAATAAATGAGTCATTTTCATCATTATTCATGTTTTCATGGTGATTGACCTATAACTGATGATGAAAATGACTAGCACAAAATATCAACAACAAAAAACTAACTTATAAAAAGATTGAACTTTACCGATACATATAGTATGATATTTATAGAAATTTCCATGGATTACTTATTTCCTTTTTTCATAGCGAAATATTATTTTAAGACAATGATGGTAAGTTAAAAATTATTTTTCAAATGAACATGTTCATTGCTCATCTACACCTGGATGAGCATAATAACTGCCACTTTAATCTGCGCAAGATATCTAGGTTAATTCAATTGTCCACTCAATAAACAAGAGCTGTCGGTAGGACAGCACGCTCGACTATTCTAAGTGCTTGATAGTAAAAGAGCCTTGATAATGATAAATTTTTTAAGTTGACAAAAGGGCTAATTTTTTGTTATAAATTCATGTTATAGGCCTTAAAGAGAGTCTAATTATACAGTATTGGCTTGACTATTCGGAAGGTAATGTCACAAGGGTTTTTTATTGAGTATAATAATACTAATTACCTATAAATACATAAATTTGACAGAAAAGGTACAAAGGCTTGTTATTAAGATGTTTTATCAAGTAAATCACTGCTTTATTAATATGAATGCATAAAATTGTCCCAAAAAAGGCACAAACCCTTCAGTACTTACTGAGATAACAGCTTACAAGCAAAACTTAACCATGAATTTCTAAGTTGAAAAAGGGGAGAAAAATCAGCCTAAATGCAAGATAGAATTATGGATCTTTGTCAGTGACCTACAATTATGACCCTAAATGCATATATGAAGTTTTAAATAAATATCTTTAATAGTTATTGAGATATGTAAAACTTGCATGTAAACATTAACCAAGAGACTAAGTAGAAAAGGGGATATGAATCAGCCTTAATGCAAGATAGAGTTATGGAACTTGGTCAGTGACATACAATTATGACCCTCCAATTATGACCCTAAGTGCATGTGTAAAGTTTCAAGTAAATATCTTTGAAGACCTTTAACCTTTAACCAAAATTTCTAAGTTTCAAAGGGGCAAATAATTCTGCAAATATTGCAGGCAGAGTTATGCAATTTTGCAAACTGATGTACATTGTTACTATAAAAAAGTATTTTAAATTTCAATTGAATATCTCAAGCAATAATTGAGATATTTGACTTTACAAAAAAACTTTAACCAAAATTTCTAAGTTCCAAAGGGGCATAATTCTGTCAATATTGTAGGCAGAGTTATCCAACTTGTCAATCTGATGTACCTTGTTACTATAAATAAGTATTGTAAGTTTCAATTGAATATCTCAAGCAATAATTGAGATATTTGACTTTACATAAAAATTTTAACCAAAATTTCTAAGTTAAAAAGGGGCATAATTCTGTCAATATTGTAGGCAGAGTTATCCAACTTGTCAATCTGATGTACCTTGTTACTATAAATAAGTATTGTAAGTTTCAATTGAATATCTCAAGTAATAATTGAGATATTTGACTTAACAAAAAACTTTAACCAACGCAGACGCGGACGCTGACGCCGACGCCGACGCCGGGGCGACTACAATAGCTCTCATATTCTTCGAATAGTCGAGCTAAAAACGGGCAAGTGTCATCAGTTACATACCTATGATTGGATTATAATAATACTTTAATAGTGGGATTAAAGCGTCACAATACAATACAATACAATATCTTTATTTCACTCAAGACATGCACAATATATACATGACAACATGAGGTAAATAATACAATAGATATAAATCGAGGCACCGATCAATCATAAATCCACTTGGAAAGATCGAAATTCTATAAAATAAATAATAGTGTCTATACTAATTTATAGCGTCATTCTCGAAAACAGTGAATGAACAAAAAACAAATACAATCATACATAATTGTACATATAGCATGATATATTTTAAACCTGCTAAATCTGTGTGTAATTTCAATCTAAATAAGGAAAATAAAAAAAAAATAAAAAAAAAGAAGAAGAAGAGAGAGAGAAAAAAAAAACATGATATTTCTCAGGATATTTCTCACCAATAATAACAACGGGAGAATAACCAAAATTGTTTAACCCAATATTTTTTTTTTCAGTTACTATATAAACAAATTATTTCTTTGACCAATTCACAAAATTTTCTATATTCCACTTTTTTAAAACACTTGTATTCCATTAATTCTTTATAAATAATGATATTCGGTCTGTTGTAATATTTTGCTTTTAACAAGCGCTTACGAGTGCCTAACAAAAAAGAACATTCGAAAAGATAGTGGAATTCATCGCCAATACCATTGTTGCATTTCGTACAAATTCTAAGATTTAATGGGATTCTATGCCAAGATCCAGTTTCTACAGGGAGTCTATGGCTTCTTGTTCGGAAGTTAATCATATATCTAAAGTATTTAGGTGGTGTATTTATTAAGTATTTCTCAAATTCAAATTTTGTTTTAAAAAGTTTATAATTTGCACATTTGCTCGAATTTTCAATATTTGAGTACCAATCATTCAAGAAAATATCAGAAAGTTTCTGTTTTACAGTAGTTGTTAACCATTTGGTGTTTGGAAACTCATGGTGCGTCCAAATACCACTTAAACCGCATGTAATTAAAATGTTTTTGATATTAGTTAACCATAAAAATTTATTCTTTTGTACAGTATTTGAATTGTTAAATTGACTAAGTAATAATCAATACAATGTAGTTGACAATTTGTTAGATTTGGGGTAAATCAAATTTGACCAAAAAGAAATCATTCTTGTTTTAATATCAATAATCAATGGTTGAACTCCAGTTTCACCATATATAATACTATTAGGTGTACTTGCTTTAACATTTAAAACAAATTTCAAAAAATTTAATTGTACTTTTTCGATTATGTCCAAATTTCCATATCCCCATATTTCGCATCCATATAACAAAATTGGCTTAACAGTTTTCATGAAAAGTTCTATTTGCAAATCTATTGGCATTAACAAATCTCTTGCTTTCTTTATGAGGGAATACATTGCTCGTGTAGCTTGTTGTGCTATAGCACGCTTTGCATTTAAAAAAGAACCACTTCTACTAAATAAAATACCCAAATATTTGTAATCGTTTGTAACTTCAATGTTTTCTCCTTTAAAAGTAAATGTAAATTGTCTTGGTCTACCTTTAGAAAAATAACAATATTTGTTTTGAAATTTTAACGTTCAATTTCCAAATATCACAATATTGCTCACATAAGTGCAAAGATTTTCGTAAATCAGGTGCTGATTCAGTAAGTCTAACAGTATCATCGGCGTATAAAAGTACAAACAGTTTTAAATAGTTAAGAACTGAGTCATCATGACCATGTTTGTTGCGGGTTTCAACTTTAACAAAGTTACTAGAGTTGAACAAATCATTAAGACATTTAAATAGGATGTGAACATCAGGGGAGATAAATTTTCTCCTTGTCTAACGCCTATCGTATTGCGCAAAAAAATGTCAGATTTCATACCATTTACAGAGACGCTCGACTTTGCATTTTCATACATTCTTTTAATGACATTAAGAAAGTTGCCTTTAATATTATTCATCAGTAACTTTGCCCAAAGGCCATTTCGCCATACCGTATCAAAGGCGGCCTTAAGATCGACAAAAGCACAATATAGAGTTTTTTTTACAGCTTTGAAGATACTCGATAAGACAAGAAAGAACAAACATATTATCGACTGTTGAAAAATTCTTCCTAAATCCAGCCTGAAACTGGTTGATTAAGTCATTTTTGTCAGAAAACTTTTGTAATCGCGAATTTAAGATAGCAGTAAAAAGTTTGCCCATACAGCTTAACAAAGTAATAGGACGGTAATTTGAAGCATCCATTGGAGACCCTTTATTTTTAAAAATTGGTTGAATGACACCCACTGTCCAAGAATTGGGAATAATTCCACTTTTAAAAACAATATTAAAAAGCTTGACGTAAATATCTTTCATAATGGGCATCGAGGCTTTAATGTGTTCATTTAAGATTTGGTCAAATCCCCCAGCTTTATTATTTTTTAAATGTTTTACCGCTAATTCTATTTCTTCGACTGCGATATCTCCATTAAGATCCCTATTTAAGTTTTCTGTCATATCGTTTGGAATTTCAAAAAATTCTTCATCAGTATTTTGCGAGTTTACATTTATAGAGCGTATCTAGTTCCGCTTTAACGTTTATTTTCTTTCCCCCTGATAGTGCCTTCCAGTATTGCTTGGGATGTTTATTTTTTAGATTTTTAATTTTTGCAATATTTCGTCTTTTAAATGCTTTATTTGATTTGTTTAGAATTTTCTTATAATGTTTACTGTTTTCGTTTAAAGTTTGTCTATTTCTTTCTGTTTTATGTATCTTATACGTAAATTTTGATCTATGAAAATTTTTTCGGGCATTTTTACATTCTGAATTAAACCATTTCGGTGTATTATTTCTATTTTCGTAGGGATATGTTTTATTTCTTGTTGTATAGCCAAAACTTTCTTTAGCACTTTCAATAAAGACAGTAGATATATCATTTACAATATTTTGCAATTCTGATTCAACGATGTTATTATTTGATTCCATCAAACAGAGACGCTGATAGATATAATCTACATTTTCTGTATCTAGATTTGCTATAAACGCACCTTGATTTTCTTGTTTCCATAGTTTAATACCTGAAGTTTTGTTACTTTTATCATTTCCTGGGCAAATAGTCCAATTAAATGTTAGGCATATAGGATTATGGACATCAGACAAAAGAGGACAAAATTCTAAAACTTCTAAAGATTCAACGCGTTTAAGTAAGTTTTTGGAACAGACAGCATAATCCACGGTACTACTCGACTTACAGGTATTTTTCCCCATTAAATCACCTTTCGTCCTGCCATTTAGTATTAAAAAATTATTGAATTGCAGGAATTCTATGAATTTATAACCAAAATTATTACAGCTTTTATCTTGGCTGACTCGTTCCAGATTAATATTTGTATCTTTAAAACATTCCATGTCTGATTGAAATTCATAATACAAATCGTCTAAACCATTTTCATGAAAGAGGTCAAAATCTGGTTCTGTATAATCTTTCATATTTCTTATTCTTGAGTTCCAATCTCCTAACAGACAGACAGAAGAATATTTATTACTGAATGAATCAAGTTCACCTTGAATTTCTGCAAAAGGGTCGCCAGTAGAGAAATCAGATGATTCAGGTGGCACATACACGACACCATATAAAATATCATTACTTGTTTGGACAGTACAAACCATAGAATAAGTTTACTTTCTGATTAAAAAATGCGCACAAATGGTGTTAGGTAATTTTTAATCCCTAGACAAAGGCCGCCTGACCGTCTTTTCATTACATCCTTGCGATTTTTAAAATGCAATTTAAAGTTTTCAAAATTCACACTACATAAAGAATCAAGTTTGGTTTCCTCAAAACATACAATGTCATATTTATCAATAAATTCACAAAAATCAGTACAATTTTGTTTACTTAATAAACCGCATACATTCAAATTAAGTATTTTCAAATAGCATATATTGTTATTGTGTAATGACTGTTCATCTAAAACGTTTTTATCACAACTACAAAAATCATTTTGTAATGTACATTCACAATAAGTATCGGTAACCGAAGTGTCAATTTGCACGGTTAAATCTCCCGACCTGTCCTAGATTTTGCCACTGGTGGTCACGTGACTGACTGTCGCGCCGGTTAATTGAGGCCCTGGCAAACTAATCATGTTTATAGCTACACTTTCACTGGTATTATTTGAAATGGAATTTTCGGCGATAAAACTCAAGTTTGGTTCATTATCGCAAAAACGTTTTAATTCCGTGTCTTCTAATGGCGAGTTTGCTTTGTGTTTATTCTGCTGCTCGTGTTGACGCAGAGGATCAAAACGATTGCTGGTAGGAGTCACAAAGTTTAAATTTTGCTTGGCAGATGTATACGATCTAGAATTTTGAGCACGATAAACCTTTCTATCGTTTATTGGATTCGATTTTGGGGAATCATTTTTGGAGGATATGGTATCTAAATTTGTATTCCTAGCCTGCAAACGGGGGTTCGAGCAGGATGATTGAGTGATGCTGGCTTCTTTTGGTTTAGGGGGTCGTGTATCAAACCATGCCTCGGTATCAGGATCGTATGTGAGTCCGTTCACATTCAGCGTGTCATTCTTAAAATGCACTGTATATTGATCTCTTTTGCCCTTGTATTTACGTAGCACAGGAAAAATCTTGCGTCGCCTAAGTTCAACATCTTGTGGGAAGTGCTCATTTATAAAATATTTGCTTTTCCTGGCATTTAATTTCACCCCTGCTTCACGTATTAGCTCCCTTTGTTCAAAAGTTTCAAAAGTCACTAAAATTGGACGTGTTCTGTGGTTTTTGACTATGTTGCCGTGACCCCTTACCGGACCTAGCCGTTGCGCTGTTTTGATTGCAATATGATCCGCTACAATGTCTCTTTTGAGATTTAGGTCATTGTCACGCTCTATGTTATTGTATATGAAACTGTGCACAGTTGACAGACAATTCTCATTCGGTTGATCCTGTGTTGGAACATATTCCTGTATACCTTGAATTACTAGATTGTTTTTTAACTCATTACAGCGGAATTCATTTAACTGACTCCGGAGAGCAATGGACATAGTTTTAAGTGCATAATTATTGACTGTCAGAACCTCGACATCAGAATTCAAATTTTTGTTTGTGTTCTCTGTATCTCGCATAAATTTAGAAAATGCCTGCTTGTGATTATGTAAATCGTCATGCGTATCACTCATGGATTGACAGGATGTTTCAACTTCCGTAAGTCTTTTTTTGATGTCTTTGTTTTCAATTTGTAAGCTTGTAAGCTGGTTTTGGACTTGAGCGACACTGCTTTCAATGGAGCTCAATTTTTGCATGCTAGTATTTGAGGCTTGTTCTATGGCAAATAGTCTGTTGTCCATTTTACGTATCATGTCTATCAATAAAGACGTGTTGGGATCATGCGGCAAAAAGCCAGGGGGGTAAGGTTGGAATAATGGACGAATACCTTGTGGAGAGTGTGTCACACTTGATCTGGTCTGCTGAGAGTTTTGAGGTATTGGTGTTCGTTGTTGGTTTAGTTGTTGATTACATGTGTCGGCCCCATCATTGATCAAGTTAGAGATGGCAAAGTCATTGTTCACAGAAGTAGCATTCTTGATGGTTACTCCACCCACTGCTCCTTTCGGTTTGTTTGTGATACATGTAGAATTTTTCTCCGACATTGTTTAAATACAGATTTGTCCAAACAATGAATGATAAAACACACTTTTTACTTTATTAAGACAAATAAATCCACCAAATTTTCACTATAGATATCAATATTCATTTTTTTTTTCTGATATTCACTTAACAAATTTGAAAAACCGCCATATTCGACCGGAGCCTCGTTTTTGTTCGTTTCACGCGGTCCCCGTTGTGATTACTATCAATTAAAGTGGATGCGAAAATGATATGACAACACGTGTTTGCACGTAAGCATATTCATACTTTATTTTGTCTCATTCGTATAAATGCATTTTTAAACATATATACAATAATTCACATAAAACCTACATAAGAACATTCCATTTAGGAATTTCAAGAGACATTATAATAATGAGAAACCCATTCAAGACCTATTACTGTTAGATTAGAATCAAACAGTATAATTACAATGTAATATATGAACAGAATGTAACCATCGCTAATCAAAAATTAAAAACTGCCCGAAAAAGATGTAAGGAATTGAGAACTGTAAATCGGAGCACTTACGCGCATTGTATAATTCATGTTTTTGCCAATTAAAGTTTATATATAGTTTACATAATTATTTTAATTTTTCATCTTAGCATATTAAATTTTATAAAAATGATAGTTACTATAGCTTATTACATACGTCTACAAACTGCAATATTATTATGAAATTCTATTTCAGCGCTATATTTAATATTCTTTAAGTCACTTTCGTCAGGCTCACAGTAAGCGAAAGGAAGATCGATGTCTGAGCTTGTGTATAAATATTATACAAATAAATGAAGATCAAATCATATTGATAAAAAAAACTAGTGTTGATAATATAAAAAACGCTATATTTGATAAACGCTATATTTGATATTTTTACAACCACTTTCGCTTCCACTTGCTAACATTGAAAATACAAAAGTGAGCGAAAGTAAGATCTCTGAAATTGGTATATAGAAATAATGAAAATGCATGAATATTAAATCATCATAATGATTTTTGTATTTTCTGATCGCAAGATCAGTAAATACATAGCTAACATCCACGGTCCAACACAAATTTTCCTAACAGACCTAACAACGCAAAGTAGTTCTCACTCAGAACTGCTTAAAAACCAGCAATTTAAAATAAGAATAATTTTTAATGTATGCATTTAACGAATTACAGTGCATTAAAAGTTTAGAGTAGTCAATAGAAATATGAGGTTACAATCACAAATTTCGCGAATGAATATCTTTTTTACCCAATGAAAAATGTTCGGCTATTTTCGTAAAGCTTAATCAATGAAAATGCTATTTTTAGCTATGTCGATTACCGTAGTACACAAATAAATCTGACTGTCGAGTAGTGGAATATATACATGTCGTACTGTTTTGGCGAGAAGATTTTCGCTAAATTATTTTCATCAGTGTTAAACAACAGGTTTATAGTGAAGAAAATACCTCGAAATTAGTAAGGATTACAAACACGGAATGGAAATTCTCAATTTAGAATCACAATGTATTTGTTATTATTCAAACTACATATGTATTACTTCACCGTGGTGCAGAGGTAGCGCGCTCGTTTAGGGTGTGAGAGGCCCAAGGTTCAAATCCTAGTCGAGGCAACTTTTTTTTTTTGAAGTGTCTTTTTTAAGGAAGTAGCCACGATATGCAAGGATAAAGTATGGCTGTCATACAAAATGAAAATAATTTTTTGATGCAACTCTAGTCATGCAAAATTCCATATGTATCAATCTCAAACTGTTATAGACGCAGTCGCTGCGTAAGATTAAGTATAGTATATAAAAATAAACTTATATAGGAAAATACATACAGATAGTCAGTATGATTTAGATTGCAAAGATCAGAAAATACCACAGAGGTTGCAGCCCTTTGATTTAAATATGTTTTATTCATTTCTGAAACTATGCGTCTACAAACTGTTATATCAATATAAATTCAAACTAAACGGTATATTTAATGTTTCGTATTTTTCAATACGAGCGAAAGGAAGATCTATATAGTTGTGTATATATATTATGCAAATAAATAGCAATTAAATCACTTTCGTATTTTCAATGTGAGCGAAAGGAAGATATAAGAACTTGTGTATTGAAATTATGCAAATTAGTAGAAACAAGATATGTTTGTAAAACATGTATGCCCCTATCGGCAGCCATTTAGTCATGTGATCACTTTATTATGCATGACTTCTGACCCAGTGAACAAACAATTAAATAAGGGTTTAATATCTAGTATCTACTGGTCATGACTAGTCACAAGGTAATAATTATTGTGACTCCATAGGTTGTGTGCAGCAATTTAAGTTATTACAAATCTTACCAAATAATATATGCATAAATTTTATGACTCATGTAGGCCTCATTAATGACAGCCAAGTTGTTATATTACATCAGACCTTCAAATGTGTATACCAAAAGCATTTTTAGTTTAATATAAAAATATCAACCAAGGCAACTTGAGTTGTTGAGTTATTGGTCAGAAACCGTCATTAAGTACAAGGTCAATATGACATTGACCCCTTGACCCCAAAATCAATATGGGTCATCTACTGATCATGACCAATCATCATACCAAGTTTGAAGTTCCTAGGCCTAAGCGTTCTTTAGTTATTGATCAGAAACCGTTTTTACCTACAAGGTCAATGTGACCTTGACCTTGGACCCCTTGAGCCCAAAATCAATAGGGGTCATCTACTGATCATGACCAATCACCATACCAAGTTTGAAGTTCCTAGGCCTAAGGGTTCTTTAGTTATTGATCGGAAACCATTTTTGCTTACAAGGTCAATGTGACCTTGACCTTTGACCCCAAAATCAATAGGGGTCATCTACTGATCATGACCAATCACCATACCAAGTTTGAAGTTCCTAGGCCTAAGTGTTCTTTAGTTATTGATCGGAAACCGTTTTTGCTTACAAAGTCAATGTGACCTTGACCTTTGACCCCAAAATCAATAGGGGTCATCTACTGGTCATGACCAATCACCATACCAAGTTTGAAGTTCCTAGGCCTAAGGGTTCTCTAGTTATCACTCGGAAACCATTTGGTCTACGGACCGACGGACCGACAAGTGCAAAGCAATATACCCCCTCTTCTTCGAAGTGGGGGCATAATTATTTCATCATTATGATTATTTCTGTTAATAAATATAATTATTTTCTAATAATATACGTCTACAAACTGAAATTTTATTGTAAAAGTCTATTAAAACGTTATAATTTATATTTTAAAAGTCACTTTCGCTCACTTTCGTCAAAAATCTCACTTTCGTATTTTAGGCATACCGGTTTGTGACTGTATATAAAGCTGTCCTGAAACCATCATTTTTGTGATGGTGGATGAGCAGTGGCTATGCTTTCATGACTGTTCTGCTAGGCGCTGTGCCGTAATTGGACTGGCATATCGATGTGGTGGTTTGTGTGTATATATTCTCTCATTTCTATAAATTACTCATACATAGAGTTGGATGGTGGTATTGGGTAGTTTTCAACGCTTTGTCTACTGACCTAACCGGACGACTCAAAATTAGCCGATCATAGCGCATTCTAATTTAATATACCCGACAGACAGTAACTGGAATGAGTGTAATTAATACATGCACTCCAGTAAACGCACTGTGCATGTATGGATATACGATTTAAATCCGACACGTTTCAAAATGAAGTCTCCAAACTATGACATAACTGATATTACTACAGAATCACTTTTGATTCCACTAAGTTAAAGGTTAAAGAATTTTTTTATTCATTTTTTTTACTTTTGATTTTGTGTTTGTTTTTGTTTAGTCATTAATACGTTATTTTTAATTACATTTCAGAGTTTGTTGCTTTCATGATGCAAGAGAGTGAGTAAACTACAACAATTATAGAAGCGTCTCCCTTCATCTTAATCATGCATTTTAGAAACAAAATTCACAAATCACCGTGGGAATTAAGGAAAAGTGCATCCTGGATTTTTATGAAAAGGGAAACAAACTATCTGTTGCTTATATTATATGTTATTTCATTTAAATGTAACTGAATAGTTCTTCTGAGCAGAACAGGATAAAATATTTCATACCAACAAAAATATAGATTGTTCAGTTGAAATGTTTTATATGATAAAGTGTGCAACTGCTGCAAGGAATTGTACATCGGCAAAACAGGCAAGACTCAAAAACAGAAGAACTGTTCATTCCACAGATCTCTGGCGTCTTACACACACACCCCTATATATGTAACTAGAAATTGTCACAAGTGCCGAATATCCCCCACATACGAATATCCCCGACATGCGGTTGTCAGTAGCCATGCTTTTTAGTTAATAATTTTACACATAGGAAGAATGCAGTAGTTTATATTTTTTTCAAATGTTTTTGAATTATTTGTCCTACATCAATGAGAGGAATTAAAGTTTGGATTTGGAGCTTTCATGAATTCTTTTAAGTGTCATCGTTCCTTCTCCCTGAAATTTTTGCACTTCTACTCACTGAGATCTATCTACCTACACAGTTTAAAGTTGATAATTTTATAGTCCTCAAGCTATGGGCAGGGTAAAATTCAAATTCAAAAAAAATGAACAAAGGGCAATAACTCCAAAATAAGGGAGAAAGGGGAGGGGGTCTTCTGCACTTTTACTCATCTGCCTACAAAGTTTAAAGTTCTCGAGCTATGCACCAGACAAAGTTCAAAGTGTAACAAGAAATGTGTCCATAGGACACCGGTGCCCCATGTTCCACTGTTTGACTGCAGGTCAAATGTTTTTAGGCTACATGTCACACAAGTTGAAAACTGAAAATCTTTTACTAAGTCAATGACAAAAATCTACAAATACTGAATAAATCCACAAGCAAAGCCCAAGGTGCATAACTACACTAGATGCTGACCAACATTCTTGTATTCTTTCAGGACTACAGGTCTAATACTTTTTGAGCTATGCATGAACAAGTCTTTAATTTATACTGAGTCAAGTGCAATAACTCTAATAAAACTGGAAACAAGAACGTGTTTGTTAAACACAAATGCCCCCGGCTCAGATTTTTGTCAGTAGCAATATTTCAAACAAGAGGGCCATGATGTCGCTCACCTGTATATAGGCCCCCAACCCCCACCCCCCAACGTTGCAGGGCCAATTTAACCCAAGGGCTTTTATTTGCACAAACTTGGTAGACACCCATAAGAAGATGTTTCATGCTAAACATCTAAGCTCTAGCTCATTGGGCTTTTTAAAAGAAGATTTTTTTTAAAGTCTTTACTATACACATATAGTTAAAAACAATGACACCCCTGGGGCCGGCCAGGGCTTTTATTTGAACAAACTTGGTAGACACTTACTAGAAGATGTTTCATGCTTAATATCTAAACTCTAGCTATTTGGGTTTTTTCAAAGAAGATTTTAAGTTTTTGCTATACACATATATAGAAAATCGATGACCCCCGGGGCGGGGCCAATTTTGACCCAAGGTCTTTTATTTGAACAAACTTTGTAGACACTCACTAAAAAATGTTTCATGCTTCATATCTTAACTCTAGCTATTTGGGTTATTTCAAAGAAGATCTTTTAAGTTTTTGCTATACACATATAAGGAAAATCAATGACCCCCGGGGCGGTGCCAATTTTGACCCCAGGGCTTTTATTTGAACAAACTTGGTAGACACTTATTAGAACATGTTTCATGCTAAATATCTTAGCCATAGCTCTTTGAGTTCTTTAAAAGAAGATTTTTTAAGTTTTTACTATATGCATATAGGGAAAATCAATGACCCCCCGGGGCGGGGCCAATTTTGACCCCAGGGCTTTTATTTGAACAAACTTGGTAGACACTTATTAGAACATGTTTCATGCTAAATATCTTAGCCATAGCTCTTTGAGTTCTTTAAAAGAAGATTTTTTAAGTTTTTACTATATGCATATAGGGAAAATCAATGACCCCCCGGGGCGGGGCCAATTTTGACCCCAGGGCTTTTATTTGAACAAACTTGGTAGACACCTATTAGAACATGTTTCATGCTAAATATCTTAGCTCTAACTCTTTTGGTTCTTTAAAAGAAGATTTTTTAAGTTTTTATTATATGCATATAGGGAAAATCAATGACCCCCTGGGGCGGGGCCAATTTTGACCCCAGGGCTTTTATTTGAAAATACTTGGTAGACACCCAGTAGAACATATTTCATGCTAAATATCTTAGCTCTAGCTCTTTGGGTTCTTTAAAAGAAGATTTTTTAAGTTTTTACTATATGCATATAGGGAAAATCAATGACCCCCCGGGGCGGGGCCAATTTTGACCCCAGGGCTTTTATTTGAACAAACTTGGTAGACACTCACTAGAAGATGTTTCATGCTAAATATCTAAGCTCTAGCTCTTATGGTTTTTTAAAAGAAGATATTTAAAGTTTTTTCTTTCGGTTGCCATGGCAACCAGAGTTCTGCATGGAATTAAATTCTTTGAACAATTATTAAAGGTGACCACCAAAGGAACATTCCTGTGAAGTTTGGATGAAATTGGCTTAGTGGTTTATGAGGAGATGTCATTTAAAGTAAAAGTTTACGGACGGACGGACGGACGCCGGACGAAAAGCGATCACAAAAGCTCACCCTGTCACTTTGTGACAGGTGAGCTTAAAATGTTTACCCATTCACTCAGTTATGGACAGAAAAATTGCCAAACAATTGTAAACACAAGTTATATAGCTTGACAAAGTCATGGCATTTCGTAATTGTGAAAAATATAAGTTGCCAAGTCATTGCTCTGACTTGTGAGGTTGAAAAATATTCAACTTCATGCAAGTTATCTAACTACCAAATATGAAATACATCTGTCATTAAATAAAGGCTGTATGGGCAAAAGTGTAAAAATCTATTTTGAGCACTGGTGACCGTGACCAAACTGACCCCTAACTCTATCCAAAAGAAGAATACCATGTAAGTTATCTTCCTACCAAATATGAAATACATCTGTCAATAAATAAAGGCTGTATGGGCAAAAGTGTAAAAATCTATTTTTAGCACAAGTGACCTTGACCTGATCCCTACCCCAATCAAAAGGATGAATACCATGCAAGTTATCTTCCTACCAAATATAAAATATATCTGTCACTTAATAAAGGCTGTATGAGCAAATGTGTAAAAATCTATTTTTAGCACTGTTGACCCAACTGACCACTAACTCCATCAAAGTTTATGTTTCTATCAATTATAAATAACACCTGTCTATAGAATAAAGTCAATACACCTGTAAAAATGTAAAAATCTATTTTTAACATTGGTGACCTTGACATTGCTAACATTGACCTCGACCCAAATGACCCCTTACTACACCCAAAGAAGGAGGACCTCCCTTGGCATGTTTGTCTTAAACTAAGACATCAACTAAACAGGAGGGCCATGATGGCCCTGAAGTCGCTCACCTGTACATAGGCGCCCTGAGCGGGGCCAGTTTAAAGCCCGGGGCTTTTATTTGAACAAACTTGGTAGACAACCATTAGAAGATGTTTCATGCTAAACATCTAAGGTCTAGCTCGTTGGGATTTTTAAAAGAAGATTTTTTCAAGTTTTTTCTTTACACATATAGTTAAAAACAATGACACACCTGGGGCAGGGCCAGTTTTGACCACAGGGCTTTTATTCTAACAATCTTTGTAGACACTTACTAGAAAATGTTTCATGCTTAATATCTAACTTCTAGCTATTCGGGTTTTTTCAAAGAAGATTTTTAAGTTTTTGCTATACTCGTATAAGGAAAATCAATGTCCCCCGGGGCGGGGCCAATTTTGACTCCAGGGCTTTTATTTGAACAAACTTTGAAGACACTCACTAGAAGATGCTTCGTGCTTAATATCTAAACTCTAGCTATTTGAGTTTTTTCAAGGAAGATTTTTCAATTTTTGCTATAGTTTTACACATATAGGGAAAATGAATGACCTCCAGGTGGGGCCAATTTTGACCCCACGGCTTTTATTTGAACAAACTTTGTAGACAATCACTAGAAGATGTTTCATGCTTAATATCTAAACTCTAGCTATTTGGTTTTTTCCAGAGAAGATTTTTTAAGTTTTTCCTATACACTTATAAGGAAATTTGGAAAATCAATGACCCCCAGGTCCGGGCCAATTTTGACCCCAGGGCTCTTATTTGAACAAACTTGGTAGACATCCATTAGAAGATGTTTCATGCTAAATATCTTAGCTCTAGCTCTTTTGGTTCTTTATAAGAAGATTTTTAAGTTTTTACTATATGCATATGGGGAAAATCAATGACCCCCTGGGGCAGGGCAAATTTTGACCCCAGTGCTTTTATTTGAACAAACTTGGTAGACACCCATTAGAAGATGTTTCATGCTAAATATCTTAGCTCTAGCTCTTTGGGTTCTTTAAAAGAAGATTTTTTTAAGTTTTTACTATATGCATATAGGGAAAATCAATGACCCCCTGGGGTGGGGCCAACTTTGACCCCAGGGCTTTTATTTGAACAAACTTGCTAGACATCCATTAGAAGATGTTTCATGCTAAATATCTTAGCTCTAGCTCTTTTGGTTCTTTAAAAGAAGATTTTTCTAAGTTTTTACTATATGTATATAGGGAAAATCAATGACCCCCTGGGGCGGGGCCAATTTTGACCCCAGGGCTTTTATTTGAACAAACTTGGTAGACATCCATTAGAAGATGTTTCATGCTAAATATCTTAGCTCTAGCTCTTTTGGTTCTTTAAAAGAAGATTTTTTAAGTTTTTACTATATGCATATAGGGAAAATCAATGACCCCCTGGGGCAGGGCCAATTTTGACCCCAGGGCTTTTATTTGAACAAACTTGGTAGACACCCATTAGAAGATGTTTCATGCTAAATATCTTAGCTCTAGCTCTTTGGGTTCTTTAAAAGAAGATTTTTTAAGTTTTTACTATATGCATATAGGGAAAATCAATGACCCCCTGGGGCGGGGCCAATTTTGACCCAAGGGCTTTTATTTGAACAAACTTGGTAGACACTCACTAGAAGATGTTTCATGCCAAAAATCTAAGCTCTATCTCTTTGGGTTTTTTAGAAGAAGATATTTACAGTTTTCTCTTTTGGTTGCCATGGCAACCAGAGTTCTGCATGGAATTAAATTCTTTGAACAATTTTCAAAGGTGACCACCAAAGGAACATTCCTGTGAAGTTTGGATGAAATTGGCTAAGTGGTTTATGAGATGTCATTTAAAGTAAAAGTTTACGGATGACGGACGGACGGACAACGGACGAAAAGCGATCACAAAAGCTCACCCTGTCACTTTGTGACAGGTGAGCTAAAAATATTGGCTGTATGAGCAAAAAATGTTTATATATTTTTTTAAACCAGTGACCTTGACCCTAGAGACCGCTTACTCCACAAAAAATTAGAGGACCATCAAAGGTATCCACCTACTAAATATGAAAGATATCATTAAAGAAATTAAGCAATTAGGAGAAATTTAAGATAAATCCAACTTGCCGAAATAGGTTAACCAGACAAGGCCCTATTTTCAAAGTGAAAAAAGGAAATAACTGGGAAATATGGATGACACAGTTATATAACTTGGCAATATCATGTACTTTGTATTGATAAGTAAGTGTGGAAATTATAAAGCCATTAGTATAGATAGAAATTAAGATATTTCCAACTTGCCGTTTAAGGTTAACCATTATTCATTTTCTAAGTGCTAAAAGGGCAATAACTTGGTAAATATGAAAGCCAGAGTTAAGTAACTTGCCCAGATCATGTACTTTGTATTGATTAGTAAGTGTGTAAACTTAGAAGCCATTGGTACAGGTAGAACTTAAAAAAAATTCAACTTGCCGTTCTAGGTTAACCTCGTACGGACAGACAGACGGATGGTTCAATTACTATATGCCCAGGGGCATAAAAAAAAATCCACATGCAATACACCAGCTGCACAGCCTCTCAGTGATGATGATCAGCAATCCTATAAAGTTGGTTGATTCTGACTAGAGCACTCAAGGTACACATAACACATCATTTTGGAATGGTTTATACTAAGTCAAGGACAATAACTCTACAAATACTGAATGAATCCACAATAAAACCCCCAGATGCACAACCACATATACAGACCAACATTTCTGTAAAGTTTCATGACTCTAGGTAAAATATTTTTTGAGATATACACAACACAAGTTTGCAACTTTTAACTCTAGAAATACTGAATAAATCTACAATAGAAACACCTGTTGCACAACTAAATTTAAACATGCTGACCAACATTCCTTTAAAGTTTCATGACAGTAGGTCAAATACAATATAAATGAATAAAAGGATAAAATATTACTAAAATAAATTAAAATTAATTGTGAAATCAATTCAAACGATAAAAACTAGAACTATCACTAATTGTGATTAATACTGCAAGACTGCTTCGGAAAGGAGGATGTTACAATGTACTAGTAACAGAGTAACCTTGTAAATAATTTAAATACAGTTATGGATTTGGGCAATTAAAGATAGTTGTGGTTCTTGTATGTTGCATTTCCTTTCAATGTGGTTGAACATTGATGAAGTTTTATTGAATTACTCTGTAATAAGTCCAGAAAGACAAGGAAAAGGAACAATAAGGGCAATAACAAATAACAAAAGGGCAATCACTCTAAAAATACTGAAGATGGAGTTATGGTTATTGTACACTGCACTTCCTCTTTTTGCGTTTGACCATTGTATGAAGTTGTATTGAATTCCAACTACTAGTTTTTTAAGTTATGCACTGGACAAAAAAGTACCAAAGGGCAATAACTGTAATTAGTCTAAATAGAGTTATGGTTCTTGTGCACTGCACTTCATCTCACTGCCCTTGGCCATTAAATAAAGTTTCAATGAATTCCAACCATTAATTTTCAGGTTATGCACTGGACAATAAAAAGTAACAAAGGGCAAAACTTTTAAATGAGTCAAGAAAGAGTTATGGTTTCTGTGCATCGCGCTTCCTCTCAATATACTTGACCATTGTATGAAATAGTATTGAATTCCAACTAGTAGTTTTTAAGTTATGCTCTTGACAAGAAAAAGGCAATGGAAAAGTAACAAAGAGCAATAACTCTATTATTACTCTGAACAGAGTTACAGTTCTTGTGCACTGCACTTCCTCTTATTGTGCTTGACTATTGTATGAAGTTGTTTTGAATTCCAACCAGTACGTTTTAAGTTATGCTCCGGACAAGGAAAAGTATCAAAGGGCAATAAGTCTGTAATTTGTCAAAATGGAGGTATGGTTCTTGTGCATTGCACTTCCTCTTAATGTGCTTGACAACTGTATGAAGTTGTATTGAATTCCAAGTTAAATTGCTCCGGACAAGGAAAAGTAACAAAGGGCAAAAACTCTGTAATTAGTCAAGATGGAGTTATGGTTCTTGTGCACCGCACTTCCTCTCAATGTGCTTGACCATTGTATGAAGTTGTATTGAATTCCAACCATTAGTCTTCAAGTTATGCTTCGGACAAAAAAGCAATGGAAAAGTAACAAAGGGCAATAACTCTGTAATTTGTCAAGATGGATTTATGATTCTTGTGCACTGCACTTCCCCTTATTTTGCTTGACCATTGTTTGAAGTTGTTTTGAATTCCAACCAGTAGTTTTCAAGTTATGCTCCGGACAAGGAAAAGTAACAAAGGGCAGTAACTCTGTAATTAGTCAAGATGGAGTTATGGTTCTTGTGCATTGCACTTCCTCTCAATGTGCTTGACCATTGAATGAAGTTGTAATGAATTCCAACCAGTAGTTTCCAAGTTATGGTCCTGACAAAAGAAAGCAATGGAAAAGTAACAAAGGGCAACAACTCTGTAATTACTTTAGATAGTTATGGTTCTTGTGCACTGCACTTCATGTCACATTGAAGGTTCCATGATAAGCGCCATATGAACACATCTGCAGATGTTTAAAAATTGTACCAGTTCATGTTAAATGTTGAATTCTGCTTAAGCCGGTGCTAGGGGGCGTGGACGGTAGTTTGCACTTGACAGTACTGTCTATGAACAGGCTCAATCAAACCGAGCCTGCAACATTTTCATTTTTGCCAAGTTGGGCTTTCAATAGGGATTCTTATTTTCTCTATTTACATATAAGGAAAATCAATGACCCCCTGGGGGCGTGGCCAATTTTGACCCTAGGGCTTTTACTTGAACAAACATGGTAGACATCAACTAGAAGATGTTTCATGCAAAATGTCTAATCTCTCTCTCTTTATTGTTTACAAAAAGATTTTTTAAGTTTTTACTTTATACATATAAGGAAAATCAATAGTCCCCTGGGGTGGGGCCAATTTTGACACTAGGGCATTTACTTGAATAAACTTGGTAGACTTCCACTAGATGTTTCAAACCAAATATCTAAGCTCCAGCTCTTTTTTGATGTTTTACAAAAAGATTTTTTAAGTTTTAACTATATACATATAAGGAAAATCAATGACCCACTGGGGCAAGGCCAATTTTGATTTGAAGAATGTTTATAGAGTTTCATTACATGATTCCACATACAAAATATCTAGCTCTAGGCCTTGCACTTTCAGAGGAGATTTCATTTCAAAAATCTAATTTAAGATTTCCTGACCTAGATGCTCAATTAAGCAGAACCATTTGAACAATTTTAGTAGAGCTTCATGCTAGGAACATCCAATGAAAATTTCATCACATTTGTCCAGAAGAAGTTGTTTGTATAAAAAGTTGACAGACGCACGGGCTGACAATGGACACCGCACAAATTGTGATCACAAAAGCTCACCTTGAGCACTTTGTGCTCAGGTGAGCTAATAAAGCAGCCATATGGAAAATTGATGAGTACTGTTACAACAAAGATATAAATGTGTACTTAAAGGAATTTGTCATATCGATGGGTCCCTTATTTGCTGTTTATGAACAGTTATTCTGTTTCCGAGTCTATCCCCAGTTTGCCAAATATAAAATTCATTGCACCCATTACATATTAATATATACAGCATGGATTCTGTACACAACATTGCTGAGGTGAACATTTGATCCAAGTTTAAAGGGTAAAGAATTTACAGAGCAGACACACAATTGTCTGATATTTGTCCCACAAGAGTGACCTTGGCTTGGGTTCTGGGTTCATCCATTAACGTGTATAAGATAAACGATGTTCATTTAAACAAGTGGGCATTATTACTAAAGACCTTAATACTATCAGTAATGAAAGAAAACAAGAGGGCCATGATGGCCCTGAGGTCGCTCACCTGTATATAGGCCCCCCCAACGCCCATCCCCCCCCCCAACGTTGCAGGGCCAATTTAACCCAAGGGCTTTTATTTGCACAAACTTGGTAGACACCCATAAGAAAATGTTTCATGCTAAACATCTAAGCTCTAGCTCATTAAGCTTTTTAAAAGAAGATTTTTTTAAAGTTTTTACTATACACATATAGTTAAAAACAATGACACCCCTGGGGCCGGGCCAGTTTTGACCCAAGGGCTTTTATTTGAACAAACTTTGTAGACACTTACTAGAAGATGTTTCATGCTTAATATCTAAACTCTAGCTATTTGGGTTTTTTCAAAGAAGATTTTAAGTTTTTGCTATACACATATAAAGAAAATCAATGACCCCCAGGGCGGGGCCAATTTTGACCCCAGGTCTTTTATTTGAACAAACTTTGTAAACACTCACTAAAAGATGTTTCATGCTTAATATCTTAACTCTAGCTATTTGGGTTTTTTCAAAGAAGATTTTTTAAGTTTTGCTGTACACATATAAGGAAAATCAATGACCCCCCAGGGCGGTGCCAATTTTGACCCAAGGGCTTTTATTTGAACAAACTTGGTAGACACCTATAAGAACATGTTTGATGCTCAATATCTTAGCCATAGCTCTTTGAGTTCTTTAAAAGAAGATTTTTTAAGTTTTTACTATATGCATATAGGGAAAATAAATGACCCCCCGGGGCGGGGCCAATTTTGACCCCGGGGCTTTTATTTGAACAAACTTGGTAATAACTTATTAAAACATGTTTCATGCTAAATATCTTAGCTCTAACTCTTTTGGTTCTTTAAAAAGAAGATTCGCAGCGAAAATTCCTTCCTTAACTACCATCTACACATTAAGGTTGTTCATCCCTGTAAGTTTAAGCAAAATCTGCCATCCGGTTTAAGAGGAGTTGCGTTCACAAGATTTTGGGACGTACGGACGGACTGACTGACGGATTGACGGACAAGTGCAACGCTATATGCTCCCACATTGTGGGGGCATAAAAATCTTCTTTTAAAGAACTCAAAGAGCTAGAGCTAAGATATTTAGCATCAAACATGTTCTAATAGGTGTCTACCAAGTTTGTTCAAATAAAAGCCCTGGGTCAAAATTGGCCCCGCCCCGGGGGTCATCGATTTTCCCCTTTATGCATATAGTAAAAACTTAAAAATCTTCTTTGAAAAAACCCAAATAGCTAGAGTTTAGATATTTAGCATCAAACATGTTCTAATAGGTGTCTACCAAGTTTGTTCAAATAAAAGCCCTGGGGTCAAAATTGGCCCCGCCCCGGGGGTCATTCATGATTGATTTTCCTTATATGTGTATAGCAAAAACTTAAAATCTTCTTTGAAAAAAACCCAAATAGCTAGAGTTTAGATATTTGGCATGAAACATCTTCTAGTAAGTGTCTACAATGTTTGTTCAAATAAAAGCCCTGGGGTCAAAACTGGCCCCGCCCCAGGGGTGTCATTGTTTTTAACTATATGTGTATAGTAAAAACTTTAAAAAATCTTCTTTTAAAAAGCCCAATGAGCTAGAGCTTAGATGTTTAGCATGAAACATCTTCTTATGGGTGTGTGTGTGTGAGGGGGGGGGGGGGGGGCTATATACAGGTGAGCGACCTCAGGGCCATCATGGCCCTCTTGTTGTTTACGCTGTTTTTCTGTTCTCACTTCCGTAACACAAGACACTCTGATTGGCTTACAGTCCCACAAATGGGTGGGTAGTAAGTCATCCTCTGCTGTTTGGAATTTAGTATTTTAGGCAAAATTGATTTAACTTTGATGTTTTGAAAGAACGAAAATGAGGGAAACTCAACAAAAGTTTTACTTTCTTACGAGTGGCTTTGTTTGTTTGTTTCATTTACGCCTTTTTCCAACAGTATTTCTTACGAGTGGCAAGCAGCTAAATGTATGTTTACTCCTAGTATTTTTGGAAATTTCCGTGGCACAAAACATGTCGACCTCGCAATTTTAAGGTAATTTTTTCACGTTTGATAATTCATTTATCGTAAATGAAGATAGATGGCTCAATATTTTTAACCGTTACCAAAAGATATATCTATTGTGTTATGCTTTACATTTAAGTAGGATAATGTGTCATATTAAAAAAATGCAGGAGGAAAATATTGACCGCATCGGGTGATTACACTACATCGAGTTACATACCTTGTATATATAATTATATATTACATAGTAAACGGGTGCTGGATAGTAATTTTGTAGTTGATGATCAAGGGGTGTTTACTTTATGATAATTTGACCATTAATGTGCAGTTGGCCTGTGGTGTAAACCTGTTATTTTCATGCGTAATTTACCCATATACGCATCTTATCTCGAGCCCTGTAAACTATCATCTTAATGTTCATATCTGCACCTGAAATAGTGCAAATATAAAGAAGGTTGTTCCATACATGAACTGTCACCTAGGTTTGACCCTAGATGACCAGCATTCGAAATTGACCTAGAAATCATTTAAACAATCTTGCTGACAAATTTCCGGGATATTTAGGCTGAAAATATTACATTTATAGTATCAACAAGGTTTTTCCATATTAGGGCTTCGTGACCTAGTTTTTGGCCCCAGATGACCCATATTCGAACTTGGCTTGGTCTAGTAATCATCAAAACAACATTTTAGGCAAATTTCCAAAATATTTGGCCCAAAATATCACTAGAGTGTTAACAAGATTTTTCTATTTTTGGCTCAAGTGACCTAGTTTTCCATTCAAGATAACCCATGTTTATACTAGTAACTTGTCTAAGCAATTTCTTGGACAAACAATCTGACCAAATTTGATGATAATTGAGGCAAAAATGTGACTACTAAAGTGTTTACAAACTAAATGTGGGCAGACAACAGATGATGGACAATCAAAGATCGTAACAAGAGGGCCATGATGGCCCTAAATCACTCACCTGAATCAGAATACTTGTTTATTTGGGTCTTTTAAAAAAAAGATTTTTTGTTTGTTTGTACTACACAAATATTAAGAAAATCAATGACCACCCTGGGCAGGACCAATTTTGACCCCAGGTTTTTTTCCCCCTATAAATTGGTTGGTAGACACTCACTAGAAGATAGTTCATGCAAAATAGCTAAGTTCTATCTCTTTGGGTTTTTTAAAAGAAGCCTTTTTTGTTTTTACTATATAAATATGAGGAAAACCAATGAGCCGCTGGGGCTGGGCCAATTTTGACCCAGGGCTTATTTGAACGAACTTGGTAGACACCCATTAGTAGATGTTTCATGCTTTATATCTAAGCTAGGTATTTGGGTTTTTTAAAAGAAGATTTTTTAACTTTTTGATATATACATTTAAGGAAAATCAATAACCCTCCCGGACAATTTTGACAACAGGGCTTTTATTGAACAAACTTCTTCTTTTGGGACAGACCAATTTTGACAACAGGGCTTTTATTTGAACAAACTTGGTAGACACTCACTTGAAGATGTTTCATGCCACATATCTATGCTATAGCTATTTGGGTTTTTAAAAAGAAGACTTTTTTTAGTTTTTACTATATACATATTAGAAAAATCAATGACCCCCTAGGGCAGGGCCAATTTTGACCCCAGGGCTTTTATTTGAACAAACTTGGCAGACAGTCAATAGAAGATGTTTCATGCTCTAGCTCTTTGAGTTTTTTTAAAAGAAGATTTCTTAAGTTTTTAATATATACATATTAGGAAAATCAATGACCCCCTAGGGCAGGGCCAATTTTGACCCCAGGGCTTTTATTTGAACAAACTTGGTACACACTTACTAGAAGATATTTCATGCTTTATATCTAAGCTCTAGCTATTTGGTTTTTTTTAAAATAAAATATTTTAAGTCGTTTTCTTTTCGGTTGCCATGGCAACCAGAGTTTTGCATGGAATAAAATTCTTTGAACAATTTTTAAAGGTGACCACCAAAGGAACATTCTTGTAAGTTTGGACGAGATTGGCTTAGCGGTTTATGAGGATATATTGTTTAAAGTAAAAGTTTACGGATGAAGGGACGCCGGACAAAAAGCGATAACAAAAGCTCACCATGTCATTTTGTGACAGGTAAGCTTAAAACTCATACTAAGCCAGCTCAGGTGAGCTTAAAATTCAACAAGTAAAGTTAGTGATATACAGACAAAAAGTACATATATATCCACCTATCAACTTTATTTTTTCTAACTTACTTTCTTATTATGTTTAATCAACTCTTTTTCTGTTTTCTGTTTTTTTGTTTTGTCTTTTTTGTTTTTTGTTTTTTTTTGAAGTCTTATTTCAATCTTTTAAACTCTGGTTGCAAGCCAAGCACCATTCTATCTATCATAGCCTTTGGCTGATTCCGTCTTTGGTAGTCTCTGGCTTTCCTGTCCTTAAATGCTGGCAAGAACCAATAAAATGGCCTTTTACCATACTTCTTCAGAGGCAGTTTATTATTAAAGCAATATGAATCGAAGTCAAATCCATCTTGTTTAACAAAATCATTTTTTTCCGCATTCTCTGAGGGGGATGCTTTAATAACTGGAAAATAGTCAGTCTCTGGTCTGCACTCTACAATGTGATGTCCAAGTTCATCTGCAATTTCTTGATGAGTTTTCTGTAAGATAACAATAAAGTTCACAATGTAAAATTAATTAAAAACCTCCCAACTCAACTGGATTTTTAAAATATACGAGGGTTGTCCCAAAAGTCCGTGACAAATTTTATAGACGGTTCATTTTTAACGCTTATAGATAATAATTCACACATATAACCATTTAGTTTATTATTTAACATTACAACAAATCATTTACAAAATATTTACTCTAGTTACTTAGAAATTTTCAGTATTAACGACATTGGTTTGAGTTGCCGGCGCACATCAAATAATTTGCATTTTGTTATGAATAGGCTAAACTTAATTACGTATATATCAAATATCTGATGATGTGTATGCACAATGTCATATTGACTTGCTCTGCTGCTATGTTTACATCATCTCAGAAAATTTTAGTTAAATAACTTAAGAAACAACAAGTTACCATTAAATGAAAATATCTCATAGAAAATAGGAACGTTAAAATGGCGACGTTCGAAGAATTTGCGGCGCAGTGAATAGGTCACTCAAGTTTCGTGACTATTTCGAGATGACACATGTTATGATTTTCAACAAATATACCAAAATAAAACAGTTTAGCAACATATCCTGAGCATTTTTTTACTAAAGGCATGAACGGAACCAGAGTTCTACGCTACAAAAAGCGAAAATAAGGAAAACACGGTTAGGAAGACTGATCTCTGTCGCCTATTTCCTACAGCTAAAAGCAGGTGCACCGAGACCGAAAGTTCGCGTATAACAAAATTTAATGTATGCCATCCTAACATTCTACAGCAGGGCCTTTTCACTAGTTTTGGGGAAGGCGCCCTAGCCCTTTTTGTGGGGAAAAAATGCGCGATTTTCACACTTTTGGGGAAAATATCATATTTTCACACATTTCGGGGGAATATCATAATTTATTTGCATATCTTCCTCCAATCACATTTAAGGTTTACTATAGTACTAAGCTTTCTGTCCAAAAGGAGTAAAAGACATTTTTTACAGATCAATTTATTGCCCCTTTATATTAACTCATATTTCCTATTTATAGTATTTTACGTTGGTCATGTGAGGGTTCTTGGTTTGATTCAGAGGGTACATTATTATCAGTTTACACTGTATTACTGGCACTGATGTGCTAGGCTCGCTATTTCCAACAGTTGGGCATGTTGTGCTACTCGGACACATGGGCTTGCACTAACAAGGTCATCAATTCAACCAATTTTTAATAAACGATTACAAACGTCACTCAATCGTATTTTCTTCTTGTTCTGTGACATTGTTTACATAAGTGACATCGTATCGGTCGCCATATAGTCGTAACAAATCACATGTCATTTGTGCACTAAAAAATAAGGCAGCAGGGATTTCCCATGCTGTTTTTAGAAAGTTGCAAACTCAAACTGAGGCTCTGAGTTAACATCAATTGTATTAAATCAAGGTATCCCTCTATTGGGTTATTGAATTATAAGCTTTCATTGGACAAAACAATTATCTATTTTTAAACTAGAAAGTTTGTTTACAAGTTTTATTCTTCAGTTAAAGGGGAAAAATTTGCCAGAAGGGGAATTTTAGACTGTTTTTTGGGGAAAAAAGGTAGTAATTTGGATTGGGGAAGTAGCCTGATACAGGCTACAGCAAAGAAGGGTAAAAAGGCCCTGTACAGACATTAACAACCACAATTGATTTAAGTTTGTAATTGACGATTTATGGGTAAAGCTGCACCGGTACCATTATTGCGTTTCCAGCCATTGAAAGTATTTGAGATAGGCGCCTTATATAGATTTAACGCCGTTTTTGACTTTTGACATGCGCCGCGATTCTGATAGTTGCCATTTGCAAAAATGTTTCAATTATATGGGTTTATAGCATATTAAAATTTAAGATGCGTACCTATTTTACTTAGCTTTTAAACAATCTTGTCACATAATATTTGGGCAACCCTCGTATAGCCTTTCCTTTGAAATGTTCTGACTTTCTAATGCCACAGTATTAAAACAAGCAATTATCATAGTATTGCAAGCAATCCATAAGTCCCCTACCTGTTAGAACCCAAGCAACATTCTGAAGGGCCATTGGTCATTGAATTATGCCATTGAATGAATGAATGACATGAATGAACTTAAATCTTTTGAGTTCTTAGTTTGTCTATATCTAAGTAATGTGTTAATTTTCCCTGCTTAGTAATGAAATCATGTTTATACAAAATCCAATTTTCTCAGGATGAATATTTATAACTAATGTTTCAACTTCTTTCTATTTGAAGTAAATTTGTATGAAGGTTCTTTAAAAGTGATCTAAGGAACCAGTTTCAGACAGACAGACAAACTAACAGAAACTTTGAGGGTAAATCTTTATGGACGCTAGATTTATAACCCTAATGTCATTATATTATGATGTTGGAGTTTGAATAAATGCTATAAGAAATGAAGAAGTTTGAGTAAAAAATAATAGTTTCTTGAAAACAATCTAAGTTCAAGGGGGATTCTGGAAATGGTCAAGCTAGAGTATTGAACCTTCTCCCAAATGATTAAGTGATAATAAGACACAAACAGGCAGACAGACAGACACACATACACACACACAAAGTTTGAAGCAGATAAATTAAGAAATAAAGAAGTTAAAAAACATTTTTTTTTCATGAAAATTATAAGTTCAAGGGGGGTAACTCTGATAATTTTTGTGTTATAGTTGAAAACCTTGTCACATTATGATAAGGTTGATGATAAGAAACATATATTTGAAGTTGAAAGTAAATACCTTCAGAAATTAAGAACTTATAGTGAAAAAGCGTAAAAACTTGAATCAGAAATCTTGACAAGGTAGCCGACGTTCAGTGAGTAGGACAGCTCTCAATATACTCCCTATAGTTAAGATTAAAATAATATGCATAATCTCCTTACTATCATCTATCCATATTTTAAGTTTTATTACTTTTTGAGTAATTACAAATATTGTTATATTTGCCATATTTTAAAGCTATTTGTTGCCATAGCAACCAAAGTTTTCAACATAGGAAGAAAAAAAAGACGTGCATAATCTCCAGGCTGCCATCTATCCATATAATTATCAAATTTTATAAAAATATTTTCAGTACTTTTTGTGTAATCGCGGGGTTCAAGTTTTTTCTGACGGACAGACGTGCTCAAAGTTTGGTACTTTTGTTCTCTCTATTTTTCTTTTAGCCATGTAAGAGAAAAAGTAGCCACATAAGAGCTTACTGAATGAATAGCATCAAAGAATATTTACTGTTGCCTATTGTTCCCATAGCCACCTACATGTAAGTATCTATATGTTTGTACAAACTGTTAAACCAGCAGGGGACTAATAATTGTGACCAATTTAGTTACATTTTTATTTTTGAAATAGTACAAGTTGTTTTAATAATAAGCTCTTGTGCAGTACTATCTCCATTGCCCAGAAACATTAAACTGAAGATGTAATGGTAAATGTAGGGAATATTAATATTATTGACAAATATCCAAAAATGCATATATACCAAATACCATTCATTTATTCATACTTAAAGTGCATACCATAGATCCCTCTTCCAACTAATGATGATGCATTTAACAAAAGTCTAGCCTAATTATTATCCAGTACACTTTTTACCTTTCATTTCATTACTTTTTTTTCTTCTGACATTCTGTTTTTCGATTCAAGGACCATACTGAATCCTAACAAGTTTCATGAAAGTTAGAAACTTGTGCATATTTCACTCATTTTTCATTACTTACATTTTATTTCAATACATTCTTTGCAGATGGTCATGTAACAATTAAATCATCTTGAAACAAGAGCTACGGACCAAAACCAAATTCTAACTTGACTTGTATTTTCTGGTTAAATACCCGCACATGCGATTTCAACCTTATATATACATTCTACAAAAAGTAAGAGTGCAGAAACTGAAAATTTCAACAAAATTTCCAACCTTCAAGAGGGATAACTTTGTCCAAAATCATCAAACCATGGCCAAACCAAACCTGACCTGCTTATTCCTATGATGTATTAATATGTCAAATTTGAGATGTGTACAGCTGTTAATGAACAGAAACTGAAAATTTCCTTTATTTTTCAAAGTTCAAGAGGGATAACTGAGACTGTCTAAAGTCATTGGACCATGACCAAATTCGAATTTGACAAGCATAATGCTGTATCCATATGTCAAATTTGAATTGAGCCCCCTAACGACAGTCATGTGGTCAGATTATTATGACTGACTTTTGAACTAGTGACCAAATAATCTATAAAGATTAACTGCTGGTCATGACTAGTCACTAGGTAATTGTGACCGTAAAGGCTGTGTATAGCAATTTTATGACAAAGTTATCACAAATCTTACCAAATAATATATGCAAAAAATTTTATGAATCATTTATGCCTCCTTAATGACAGTCAATTTGTTATATTACCTATGACCTTGCAATGTGTATACAAAAAGCATTTTTAGTTTCACTAGAAATGTGTCCATAGGACACGGGTGCCCCCACCGCGCCACTGTTCTGTCAATCTTATGACTCTAGGTCAAATATTTTTTGAAAACTAAAAATCTTTTACTAAGTAAAGGGAAAGAACTTTACAAATACTGGATAAATCCACAAGCAAACCCCAAGGTGCATAAGTACACATGCTGACCAACATTCTTGTAAACTTTCAGGCCTACAAGTGAAATACTTTTTGAGCTATGCATGAACAAGTTGAAAATTGCAAATTTATACTACTGTTAGTCGAGTTATTGCCCTTGACAATAACTCGAACAAAACTGAAAAAAATCCACATGCAAAGTCCCAGGTGCATAGCTTCACAGTGATGTGAATCATTATTCCTATATTTAAGTGATGTTGATCATTATTCCTGTAAAGTTGGTTCATTCTAACTCAAGCACTCAAGGAACAAATAACAACATAATGAAACAGGTTTTACTAAGTCAAGGGAAATAACTCTACAAATACTGGATAAATCCACAAGCAAAACCCCAAAAAATACTAAAAATATCCAGACGAAAATACCCAGGTGCACAACAACACATGCTGATCAACATTCCTGTAAAGTTTCATGACTCTATGTCAAATCCTTTTGAGTAACACGCGACACAAGTTGAAAATTGCAAAATTTTACTAAGTCAAGGGCAATAACTCTAAAAATACTAAAAATATCCAGACGAAAATACCCAGGTGCACAACAACACATGCTGATCAACATTCCTGTAAAGTTTCATGACTCTAGGTCAAATCCTTTTTGAGTTACATGCAACACAAGTTGAAAATTGCAAAATTTTACTAAGTCAAGGGCAAGGGCAATAACTCTAAAAATACTAAAAATATCCAGACGAAAATACTCAGGTGCACAACAACACATGCTGATCAACATTCCTGTAAAGATTCATGACTCTAGGTCAAATCCTTTTTGAGTTACATGCGACACAAGTTGAAAATTGAGTCAAGGGCAATAACTCTAAAAATACTAAAAATATCCAGACGAAAATACCCAGGTGCACAACTACACATACTTTTTGAGTTAAGTGCGACACAAAAGTGAACGGACGGACAAGGGTAAATCTAAATGACCGCCACTAAAGTGGGGGCATAAAGTGGGGGCACAATAAAAACTAGAAATGTGTCCATAGGAAACTGGTGTCCCCACACTCCACCGATTTGTCAATCTTATGTCTCTAGGTCAAATATTTTCTTTGGCTACATGTGCCAAAGTTGAAAACTAAAAATCTTTCATTAAGTAAAGGGCAAATACTACAAATACTGAATGAATCCACAAGAAAACCCCGAGGTGCATAAGTACACATGCTGACCAACATTCTTGTAAACTTTCAGGCCTACAGGTCAAATTTTTTTTGAGTTACGTGCAACACAAGTTGAATATCGTAAATTTTTACTAAGTCAAGAGCAATAACTCTAAAAATACTAAATATATCCACCTGATTAAACCAGGTGCACAACTACACATGCTTAGCAACATTCCTGTAAGGTTTCATGAATCTAGGTCAAATACTTTTTTAGTTATGTGTGACACAAGTTGAAAATTGGAAACTTTTACTAATTCAAGGGCAATAACTCTAAAAATACTAAATATATCCACAAAAAATACCCAGGTGCACAACTACACATGCTGATCAACATTTCTGTAAGGTTTTATGACTCTAGGTCAAATATTTTTTGAGTTACGTGCGATACAAGTTGAAAATTGCAAATTTTTACTAAGTCAAGGGCAATAACTCTAAAAACACTAAAATACCCAGGTGCACAACTACACATGCTGAGCAACATTCTTGTAAGTTTTTATGACTCTAGGTCAAATACTTTTTTAGTAATGTGCGACACAAGTTGAAAATTGGAAATTTTTTACTAATTCAAGGGCAACGACTCTAAAAATACTAAATATATCTACACAAAAATACCCAGGTGCACAACTACACATGATGATCAACATTCCAGTGATGTTTCATAACTCTAGGTCAAATACTTTTTGAGTTACGTGCGACACAAGTTGAAAATTGCAAATTTTTACTAAAATAGGGGCATTAACTCTAAAAATACTAAATATATCCACATGAAAATACCTAGGTGCACAACTTCACATGCTGATCAACATTCCTGTATGGTTTCATGACTCTATGTCAATTAATGTTTGAGGTACCTGCGACACAAAAAGAGAATGGACGGAAGGACAAGGGTAAATCTAAATGCCCCCCCCTCCCCCCATAGGGGCACAAAAATCGACCAAGGCAAAAATGAGTTGTTGAGTCGGAAACCGTACAAGGTCAATGTGACTTTGACCTTTGACCCTTATATCAATTGGGGTTATCTACTGGCACAGACTAATGCACCTGTGAAGTTTGAAGTTAAAAGTCCCATGTGTGGTTGACATATTGATCAGAATGCGTCTTTACCTATAAGGTCAAAGTGATCTTGACCTCTGAACTCCCAAAAATTTATTGAGGTCATCTTCTGACCAAAAGCAATGCATCTGTGAAGTTTGAAGGTCAAGGGTCCATGGCTTGTCCAGTTGATTGGAGACTGTTTTTTCCTACAAGGTCAATATGAATTTTACCATTTGACCCCTTGACCTCAAAATCAATAGGGGTCATCTACTTGCCAAGACCGATGCACCTTCAATGTTTGAGAGCTAACAGCGCATATGTTGTCAAGTTATTGCTCGGAAACCATTTTCATGGGAGTAAGTTGAAAATTTGGATAACCCTGAAAACTGTAATCCTACATAATCTTATACAGTCAAATATCGTTATCTCGACATCGCTTTTCTCGATATTTCGTTATCACAATGAAATTTTGAAAGTCCCGATTTTCTTCCTTCTTTATCTATATTGGAAATATTTGTTTATCTCGATATTTTTATTTCGATATTTTCAGTATCTCGATGTAAAATTTCAGCCCAACAGTTATTTTCACACTATTATCCTTTGTTTATCTCGACTAATAGTTTTCTTTCATCTGTTCCCTTCAGACGTGTTAAAAACACAAAATAGATGATAATTGCTCAATAGCGCGTGTCATAATGATGATTATGTTTGTAACATGTTTAGCTATTTTTATAAAAGTTAATCTATTTAGCGTGTTGATTGACTTATTTCCAAAATGAGTGAATTTTACGTTCTTTATGAATATTCGAACACTGTATCCATTCATAATGACTTTAAATGTAAATGAAATAGTGAAAGTATAGAAATGCTATCTTTGCAATATTGTTTCAAAACATCACCACCAAATCAATAAGCGGTTGAACTATCTCGAGAAAGACCCGATAAATAACCCTGGAGGATATTCGGATCAACCACCCTGAAAACAATGTTTTCACTATATTGGTGTATTACTGAGTAAAGCTCACTATGTGTTTTTATCACAGACACCCATATTTCCACTGGTAAACATCCGCTAATGTTACTTTGGTAAATATTGACTAGGCCTATGAAAACAAGACATGGGGATATCATAGTTTATTTGACATTAGGTATGCATATGTCTTTTGTAAAAATCAGTTTCTGCCTTATTCAAACCCTAATATGTTTATCTTGACATTTCGTTATCTCGATATTTTTTTGGACGGTCCCGATGACTTCGAGATAACGAGAGTCAACTGTATTAAAACATGATGAAATTTGTCACAAAAAAAACCAGAGCTTCAGGCATATGCCTGAATACTTGCACCCATCATCATACAAAGTTTGAAGTTCCTAGGCCTAAGCATTCCTAAGCATTTTTTAGTTATTAATCGGAAACCCTTTTTCTACTAACAAGGTCCATGTGACCTTCACCTTTGACCCTTGACCCCAATATCAATCTGCACCATATACTGGTCATGAGCAATCATCATACCAAGTTTGAAGACCCTAGGCCTAAGTGTTCTTTTGTTATTGATCACAAACGGTTTTTACTTGCAAGGTCAATGAGACCTTAACCTGTGACGCCTTGACCACAAAATCAATAGGTGTTATCTACTGGTAATGAGCAATCATCATACCAAGATTGAAGTTCCTAGGCTTATGCCTTCTTTAGTTATTGATCCGAAACCGTTTTCACCTATAATGCCAATGTGACCTTGACCTTTCACCCCTTGACCCAAAAGTCAATAGGGGACATCTACAGGTCATGAACAATCATCATACTAAGTTGGAAATTCCTAGGCTTAGCATTCTTTAGTTATTAATCAGAAACCATTTTTACCTACAAGGTCAATGTGACCTTGACCTTTGACCCCTTGACCAAAAAATCAATTTTTGGGCCATCTACTGGTCATGAACAATAATCATACCAAGTTTGAAGTTCCTAGGCCTAAGCTTTAGTTATAGATCAGAAACTGTTTAACTTAAATTGAACTTTGCCATTGTCACAAAGTGAAAGTATGTTTGTAAAATCTTGCATTATATTTTCACGCCGAACCTCATTTTTACTCTATATTCATTGATGTGAGATTGCATCATCTTTTGTTCAATTTAGAGTTTTCGGGTGAAATTATTATTTAGAGTATTTTTATGGTTTGCATAAATTTCCATGTCTCAATTTAAACATCTTGCCGTTTATTTCACAAAAATCCTTTCAGTAATAAGAAAGTTACATTTTTGTTTTATGAACCAGATATATGTATTATGTCTGTATTTAAAGGACGAGCCTTTATTTTACATAACTATTTTTCCCGCCGTCCCAGCTTTATTTCGGGCAAATCGATTTTTCATGTTTTGCACGATCCGTTTTCCCGCTCAGCACTCAGTAGTTTGATATATAATGACTAAATTTTAAGTGATATATTGCAATGCACTGGACGTTAAACAGGTCACTATGACGGTGACAGACAAATTATATTTGTCATAAAATTACAGCTTGTACAAGGTAAATTTAATTTTCTAGTGATTTTGTTTCATAAATTTTTGCTATTTCGTAAAATACTATTTTCTATTAGAATTATAGTTTATTTGATTCAGGTTTAGTTATTTGGCAGTAATTTATTGTTTTCTAAATTTTTGCAGATTAAATTTTAAAAGCTCTTTTTATTCTAGTGTTTCGCTATTGCAAATTTATACCGAGACATGTTAGTGCAGTAGTGTCTAGTGATGTCTTATTTTAACATGTCAAATGAAAGACAATGTGCAGATATAATTTTCAGATACAAAGCACATGACCTCAAATTATTTCTTAAGCAAACATGTCATGGCATTAGGACTTTCTCCCAGCTATTGAATCTTTTATTTTAGAAAAATGCATTACATGTACACATTCCATCATGAGTTGTTGCCTTTTCTTTATTCAACTATAATTTGAAGAAAGGCCATGGCCTGTGGCACTTTAGCTTTAGTGCAATAAGCAAACTTGGTAAAAGACTACCTAAGAATGCTACAGACAAAGTTTGGTGATCATCCATTAATTTCTTCAGTAGGATGTTTAAAGGTTTCTATTTTAAGCTCTAGAGGCCTCTAAAAGGAGCCAATCAAATTAATATGAGCAAATTTGATAAAAGACTACCTAAGAATGCTATAGACAAAGTTTGGTGATCATTCATTAATTACTTCAGTAGGATGTTTAAAGGTTTATTTTCTATTTTTAGCTCTAAAGGCGCCTAAAAGGGGCCAATCAAATTAATATGAGCAAATTCAATAAAGACTAAGATTGCTTCAGACAGAGTTTGGTGATCATCTATTAATTACTTCAGTAGAAGAAAATGTTTTTTTTTCCCTATTTTTAGCTCTAGAAGCCCCTAAAAGGGGGCAATCAAATTAATGTGAGCAAATTCGATGAAGGACTAACTAAGATTGCTACAGACAAAGTTTGGTGATCATCCCATCAATAGCTTTAGTAGAAGAAGATGTTTAAATGTTGGTTTTTTCCTAATTTTAGCTCTCTTGATACCCTTAAAGGGACCAATCAAATTAATATGAGCAAATTTCATAAAAGGCTACCTAAGAATGCTACAGGCAAAGTTTGGTAAACATCCATCAATTTGTTCAATAGAAGACGACGTTTCAAGGTTTTTCTATTTTTAGCTCTCTTGAACCCTAAAAGGGTTGACATGAGCAAATTTAGGTTTGACTGAGTAAAGTAAATCTGTCCAGCGGTTTAAGGAAAGAAGAAAAATGTTGACACATGACAAAGGACGCCAGAGCATCCCTTTTTGATACCAATAGCTCACACTGAACCTTCAGTTCTGGTGAGCTAAAATTTGAAAGGAATTATCGCAATATGTAAACTCATTTTGAATTTCACCTGTTCTCTCACTATATACCCTTGGACAGGCATAGCTTCAGTTTAATGATTTCGGTTCCTCCTGATACCCAGTAGCTGCAACATTCAATTGGCTATCATGAGGAAACCCATGAGATCACTGATTGCTCTTGTTTATTAAAGGCAGACAGACAGATGGACAGACAGACAAAGGAAAAGTGATCCCTATATGTCACTGCTACTCTGTAAAGCTGACACAAAAGTCAATGCATACCGTTTCTATTATGCCCATCATTAATGCCCTGGAGAGATTAAGATAGTTTCTAACACAGCCTTCAGATTTAATATGTACATCCTTGATACCAATCAGCCGGCAAATTATCCTTAATGCTGGATGACATCTTAGACCAAAACCTAAAATCATTCAATATAAAATTATGCTGCAGAAAGGGAACAGTGGTCTTGTGGTTATGGTGTCTCCAACTCAAACAAAGGATTGTGCATTCAAGCCCTGTGTCATTCTAAGTGAAGACTATGACCCTGACACTTAAGTGCTGTTTAATTGCACAAAGCAGACTAACAAGAGCTGTCAGAGCAGACAGCATCGCTCGACTTATTAAACCCAGTAAAGGAAGACAAACCTATGGGGGTACACAAGGGCAATATTTTTGACAGAAATGTAAGTATTATAGATATGCACATAGCAGATATGCTCTAAGAAATATCCTGAAAATATCTGGATATTTGATCATCTTTGTGACCTTGACCTTGCAAATATTAGCCTAAATTACATGTGTCACACTTGTAGCCATGATAGTTATCATTTGTGTTACAATCCCTCAAATGATGACTAAATGGTTCCTGTTCACATCTTCTGTTTTATCTTGACCTATGTGATCTTGACATTACTAGAAGGAACCTGAATTATGTGTGTAATACTTAGCTATCATGACTTCTAAGAGTGACCTTGTCCTTTGACCTAGAGACCTCAGATTCATTTACACAACACAGCTTTTCATAGTGATGAACATTTTTATGAAGTTTCATTAAAATCCTTCCATGCATGTAGGAGAAATTCTCTGGACAAATTTCCATATTATAATCATCTTTAATAACCTTGACCTTGCATGATATTATATTAACCTAAATTACATAATTCACATAGTCACAATAATGACCATTTGAGCTTCAATCCCTCACTAAATGATAACTTAATGGTTCAAATACACATTTCATATTTTTTATTTGGACTTTGACCACTATGTGTGACCTTGACCTTGGCCGCAAGGACCTGAATTTTGCATGCTGCACTATGCCTCAAAATGGTGAACATTAAGACATTTGTGCGAAGTTATATTGAAATCCCTCTATGCATGTAGAAGTTTTTCTCTGGACAAGCATTTTTCAATGACTTTCAAGTGTGAACTTGACCTTTGGCCTAGACAACTGCTTCATGCACACGACACAGCTTCACATAGTGGTGAACATTTCTATGAAGTTTCTTTAAAATTATTCCATACATGTAGGAGATATGTTCTGGACAAAATGGGATGCTGCCTGCACGTCAACAAGCCAGGGGTGTTCCTATAATAAGACCCGTTTTTCAAAAGGGTGTATAAAAAGCAATTCGAAAAAAATATTTTTACTGCTTCAAAACTTTAATCTGAAATCTGACGCCATCATTTATGCCGATGCTGGTGGTGAGTAGGACACCTCTCCATTTACTTCCATATACCATTAATATCATAAGCATATTTTATTCCAAATCAAATATTGTTATCTATTTTTTATAATATATAAAATATTGCTAAAACCATTAACTGATTACATTATTAATATCAATTTCATTTTCAACATGAATAACAAATGGAGATACATGAGCCTGTTTCATAATTTCAACTCTAAAACATATATCTAAGAAATCACCTTTAAAATTCAACTAAAATTATTTTAAGCTAAAGCCTTTAAACACAATCTCTTTTTGTGTGCTATTTGAACAAAATGTCTATTGCTGTCTGTAAATCTGTGCAAAATTATATTACTGTAGGTTGGATTATTTTCATCTTATTTAACATCAACAGGCAGTCATGACAAATAAATTTAACACAAAACAGTAAAATAATGACTTATCAACTTACCTTTAGGTGCTTGGTGTACTATTACAGATGTTTTATGATATGTGTTTGCAAAATTATGCAAAGCTGTGAAAAAAAAATTCTGATTTTAAACAAGACAAAGTATTCAAAGCAGTAATTAAAATTCATTAGGCTTTTAAAACCATGATGGCCCTGGATCACATACCTGAGATACATTGCCAGAAAAGGTTAATAAAGCCAGAAATGGGGTCAATAAAGGTTTGTCATTTTGTTCACCAGGCTGCATCATTGCCTCTCTCCAGAATCACTTGGTACCCTAAAGGCATTACTAACAAGAACATGTTTGTTGAAATCCCACCAGTAGTTTAACCTGTGCAGGCCAGACAAGAATATTCTATTTTAAACTCTGGCAGACATTATGTGCAGCAAAGTGGAAAGTGGGGGTGATGTGCACCACAAGGGATGATACTGAACACTCCTGTAAAGTTTGTGAAGGGTGAACGAGATTTTTCTATTTTTAGCTCTGGCGGCCATTTTGTGCAACAAAGCGGAATGTGCCGGTAATTTCCACAAGTACTGATGGTACTGATCACTTCTGTAAAGTTTGGTTGAAATTCCACCAGTAGTTTGACCTGTGAAGGATGGACGAGATTTTTCTATTTTTAGCTCTGGTGGCCATTTTGTGCAACAAAGCTAAACGTGCCTGTAATTTCCACAACTACTGATGGTACTGATCACTTCTGTAAAGTTTGATTGAATTCCACCAGTAGTTTGACCTGTGAAGATGGACACAATTTTTCTATTTCTAGCTATGGCGGCCATTTTGTGCAACAAAGCGAAATGTGCCGGTAATTTCCACAACTTCTGATGGTACTGTTTACTTCTGGTAATCCCACCAGTAGTTTGACCTATGAAGGCCAGATAAGAATATTCTATTTTTAGCACTCAGGCGGCCATTTTGTGCAGCTAAATGGAACATGACCGTGATGTGCACTACTAGCAATGGTACTGATCAGTCCTGTAAAGTCTGGCTGAAATCCCACCAGTAGTTCGACCTGTGAAGAGCAGACAAGCTTAATATGGACAGACGGACGGACGAGGGACAGACAGACAGCAAAGGCAAAAAACAATTTGTCTCCAAAAAAATTGGGACACATAATTATTTGTGTCAAATCTCAGAAATCACTTAACAAGAACCAGCTGATGCTCCCCGAGAAGGTTTTGGACACAGGTAAGTATAAAAAAAATGAACAAAGGGCAAAAGCTCCATAATTGGGCAAGGCAGAGTTATGTTTTTTTTGCACTGCATTTCCATTCAATGAGACACTGCATTTCCATTCAATGAGATCTATCTATCTATAAAGTTTCATGATGATATCTCTTATAGTTTCAAAGTTATGTCCCAGGTAAAATTCAAAGTGTAACAAGGCAGTCTGAAGGACAGCTAAATCCCCTTCCGCACTGAACATGAATGTGTACTTCTTCACCTTTTACCAACCATGACCTTAATGTTGTGTCATGCATATCATAAGCACATAGTCTCACGATGGTAATTATTTGTACCAAGTTATTTAAAATCTTCCATAAAGTCAAAAATATATGGAGAACATATAACCTTGACCTTGGGTGTTGAGCTTTGCAGATTGTGTCATGGTGGGGATCATTTGTGCCAAGTAATTCTAAAACCTTTGAATTGTCAATAAGTTATAGAGCTGACATGACATGAATAGGTGTTTTTACATCGGACCTTTGAGTGTGACCCTGACCTTCAGGGTTGTGACTTGATTATTGTGCTCTGTCAATGGTGTCATAATGGTGATCATTTCTGCCAAGTTATCATAAAAACATTGCAGCAGTTTGAATGTTATGGACAGACACGAAATGTAGACTTTCTAACATTTGACCTTTAAGTGTAACCTTGACTTTGGAGGTAGCAATTCAATTATTGCCATTTGCACATGTTCTTATAATGGTGATCAGTTGTTAAAAGTTACTTTTAAAAAATTTCAGCGGTTAAAAAGTTATAAAGCGGACAGGAAATGTAGACTATTTATATGAAATGAAGACTTTTTAACATTTGACCTTTAAGTGTGACCTTGACCTTGGGGGTAGCAACCCAATTTTTGCACTTTGCACATCATCTTATTATGGTGATCAGTTGTGCCAAGTTATTTAAAAAAATTTCAGCGATTTAAAGTTTTGGAGCGGACAGGAAAGTGTTACAGAAGGACGGACAAAGTGGCAACTATATACTCACCCCTTAAGTTAAGTCTTATTGACAAAACTAAGGTAATCTTGGATTATTTAGGCACAATCAGGCAAATGGGTAGAAGTATCATAATTGTAACTAGAAGGGTTTTTGTCACAAAAACATATGTCTCCCAAAACTATGTATGGTCACTCATGTGAAGTGTAATTGAAATCCCACTAGTAGCTTGACCTGTGAAAGCTGGACAAGATTTTTCTATTTATAACTCTGAGAGCCATTTTGTGCAGTGAAGTGGAACATGCCAGTATTCTACACAACTAGGGATGGTACTGATCACTCCTGTAAAGTTTGGTTTGAAATCCAACCTTTAGTTTGACCTGTGAAGGCCGGAATTTTTTTTTCTATTTTTAGCTCTGGCGGCCATTTTGAGCAGCGAAGCAGAATGTGCCCGTGATGTGCACATCCAGTGATGGTTTTGATTTCTCCTGTAAAGTTTGGTTGAAATCCCACCAGTAGTTTGACCTATGAAGGCTGGACAAGATTTTTATATTTTTTAGCTCTGGCGGCCATTTTGTTCAGCAAAGAGTAATGTGCCCATGATGTGCACAACTATGGATGGTACCAATCACTCCTGTAAAGTTTGGTTGAAATCCCACCAGTAGTTTGACCTGTGAAGGCTGGACAAGATTTTTCTTTTTTTAGCTCTGGGGGCCATTTTGTGCAGCGAAGCAGAACGTGCCTGTGATGTGCACAACAAGTGATGTGTTTGATTCTCCTGTAAATTTTGGTTGAAATCCCACCAGTAGTTTGACCTGTGAAGGCCGGACAAGATTTTTATATTTTTTGCTCTGGCACCATTTTGTTCAGCAAAGCGGAACATGCCGGTCATGTGCACAACTATGGATGGTCTAATCATCACTAATGTAAATTTTGGTTGAAACGTCACCAGTAGTTTGACCTGTGAAGGCCAGACAAGCTTAATGCAGACGGATGGATGACCAGACGACCGGAGAGAAGGACAGACAGATGGCGGAGGCAAAAACAATATGTCTCCAAAAAATTTTGGGAGACATAATGAGATAAAATATCAATATAATAAGAGTATACATTTATTGATGAACAAATTGCTACTGATTCCACCAATACTCCTTAACACTTACTTCAGCATCATTTTACAAGTTTACAGTGTAACTTCCAAATTCGGGAACTTTGAAATCCCTAAACTTCTAAAATCTAAACATTTTTCAGGGTCCCAATAGATACCTCTGAATTACAGAATTTCTAAATTTCGAACAATTTTCTGGTAAAATTTGGGTTATATCAATTTAAATTTACTTCCAAAATCCCGAAATTGGTAAAATTGTCAAAGAATATTTTAAATGAGATTGTAAAACCATATTTTAATGAGCGTAAAACAAGATATGTTTGTAAAACATGTATGCTCCGTATCTTCAGCCAGTTAGTCATGTGATGAGTTTTGACCTAGTGAACAAACAACATTGCATTTGTGAAAAATGCTATGCCACTGCATTAATACAACACTAAATAGTAGTGTAGGAACAGATTTTTTTTGTTTCTATATAATTGAAGATTGTCATAATGCATAGATCCCTGACCTATCTAATTCTTATCATCAGATTAGTGGTTAAATCTATTCATTGTTATTCAAATGAAAGATCAGAGTATGAATATATCAATGCAGTTGAGTCTAGTGAATTTGGTGGTGAAGGTCATATTTCACACAGACTGTACATCAAAGGACAACACAGTAAGACACAATGTAGGTCAGCTGATATCAAAGTTCACTTTATATTTTAATCTGTGCACATGGTTCAAATTTCATAGCTGTACATCAAAGGACAAGAAAGTAGGTCACATCATCAAAATCTAGGTCCCCTGATATCAAAGTTCAATTTTACAACTAAAACTGTGCACATGGTCAAAATTTCATTGCTGTACATCAAAGGACAAGAAAGTAGGTCACTGTCTCAAAACAATTTTGATACAGGTCCACCAAACAACGTTTTAGGTAAAATATTTAAGCTGTAGCTGTCTCCAATTCAGAAAACATATGTTTTAGTTTCTGTTTTTACTGTGTATATAATGAGAATCAATGCCCCCGGGCAGGGCCAATTTTGACACCAGGGGAAAAATTTGAACAACTTTGGTAGAGGTCCTATAGATGATATTATATAGCAAACATCAAAGCTCTATGCCTTGTACATTCAGACAATAAGATTTTTTCTATTTTTTAATTATGTACATAATGACAATCAATGACCCCTAGGCCGCGGGCCAATTTTGACCCCAGGGCTATAATTTGAACAATCTTGGTAGCGGTTCACTACACAATGTTTCATGCAAAATATCTAACCTCTAGCATTTGTCTGAGTTTCAGGAAGATAATTTTTTTTAAAGTTTTTACTATATTATACATATAAGGAAAACCTATGGCCCCCGGGGCGGGGCTAATTTTGACACTAGAGGCAAAATTTGAACAACTTTGGAAGAGTACCTATAGATGATAATTTATACCAAATATCAAACCTCTAAGCCTTGTACCTCTAGACAAGAAGGTATTTTAAGTTTTTACTCTATGTACATATAGTTAAAATCAATGACCCTCAGGGCGGGGCCAATTTTGACCCCAGGGCTATAATTTGAAGGGGGGCATAATACATCTTGACACCTATTAAAACAAGAGCCCGGTTTGAGCAGGGTGATGCTCCCCGAATAGGTTTTGGACACAGGAAAGTACACCTCTTGTAGTTTCAGAGTTATGTCCCTGTAAAAAGGTCAAAGTGCAATAATTCCAAAATTAGGCAGAGTTACTGTTCTTTGCATTGCACTTCTAATCAATGTGATCTATCAACCTACAAAGTTTCTTGATGATATCTCTTATGATTTCCGAGTTATGTCTCGGACAACTTCAAAAAAGTAAAAATAAACAAAGGGAAATAACTCCAGAATTAGGCAAGGCAGAGTTATGATTCTTGTGCACTGCACATCTACCTATTAAGATATATATACCTACAAAGTTTCATGTTGATATCTCCTATAGTTTTACAGCTATGTCCTGGACATGGTTTTTCTAAAAGGGGAGATAATTCAAAAATAAGGTTTAACAGAGTTATGGTTCTTTTGCACTGCACCTCTACTCAATAAGATCTATCTACCTACAATGTTTCATCTTGATATCTCTTATAGTTTTAGAGTTATGTTCCGGACAAAGTTCAAAGTGTTAAAATTAACAAAGGGCAATAACTCCAAAATTAGGACAAAAAGAGTTATTGTTCTTATGCACTGCACATCTACCCATTGAGATCTATTTACCTACAAAGTTTCATGTTGATATCTCTTATAGTTTTACAGCTATGTCCTGGACAAGATTTTTCTAAAAGGGAAGATAATTCAAAAATGAGGCTTAACAGAGTTATGGTTCTTTTGCACTGCACCTCTACTCAATGAGATCTATCTACCTGCAACGTTTCATCTTGATATCTCTTATAGTTTTAGAGTTATGTTCCGGACAAAGTTCAAAGTGTTAAAATTAACAAAGGGCAATAACTCCAAAATTAGGACAACAAGAGTAATTGTTCTTATGCACTGCACATCTACCCATTGAGATCTATTCACCTACAAAGTTTCATGTTGATATCTCTTATAGTTTTGGAGTTATGCCCCGGACAAGATTTTTCTATAAGGGGAGATAAGCCAAAAACCGGGCAAAATAGAGTTATGGTTCTTTGACACTGCACTCCCCCTCAATGCCCTCTACCACTGTATGAAGTTTCAACAAATTATCTCCAAGGGTTTTCAAGTTATGCTCCGGACAAGACAACGGACGGACAGACAGACGGACAAGGCGCCGACTATATGCTCCCCCGAAATTTTTCGGGGAGCATAATAAAACCATGTCAAACACTTGATTAAAGTGTGAAAAACTAGTAACTGAGAAGTATAATTTGAGGGGAAAAAAATACTGGTTAATAGCTGGTACTATGTGAAATATACTAAATTATTAACATTTTCCTTTTGTATGAACGAGCTCTGTTATAGGTAATAATGAATGTCCTACTTATAAATTGATGTCTAATGTTTCTACTTGTACCACTTCTGAATTCCGAACTTTTTGGCAAGTCCGACAGGTGTTCAGTTTTTGAAACACTTGATTAAAGTGTGAAAAACTAGTGTATGAACGAGCTCTGTTATAGGTAATAATGAATGTCCTACTTATAAATTGATGTCTAATGTTTCTACTTGTACCACTTCTGAATTCCGAACTTTTTGGCAAGTCCGACAGGTGTTCAGTTTTTGAAAGTTACACTGTATATTTTTTTTTGTCTTTTATGTTACTCAAGAGGATACTATATTGGTTCACTTGACTATGGTTTTGTAACTGGTAAAGCTAAAGATGGGATGCAGAGTTAATGACATAAAGGCATGTTGCAAAACATGAATATGGCCCTAAAATTAAGCAATACTTACGAGTATGACCATCAAGAATATCTATATATACCAATCGCTGGGCAGCTCTATTTTTTGCCTATAAAAAATGAAAAGAATCAATATGAAACACATCAAATATTTAAACTTGTTTGTTTGTTTGTTTATTTCATTTTTACGCCTTTTCCAACAGTATTTCAGTCATATAGGCGGGTAGTTTCCTAACCATCGTTCCTGGAGAGTTACACCAGTACTAGACTACCTTCCTCCGCGCTAAACTACCAAAGCATCTCCCGGGGATCGAACCCACGCCAGAGAGGTAATTGGATTAGAAGTCATTGACTCTAACCCCTCGACCACGGAGGCGGTTTTAAAATATTTAAACAAGAGGGCCATGATGGCCCTGAAGTCGCTCACCTGTATATAGTGCCCCAACTCCATCCCCCACCCCCCGGCAGGGCCAATTTTAACCCAAGGGCTTTTATTTGAACAAACTTGGTAGACACCCATAAGAAAATGTTTCATGCTAAACATCTAAGCTCTAGCTCATTGGGTTTCTTAAAAGAAGATTTTAAGTTTTTACTATACACATATAGTTAATAAATGACACCCCTGGGGCGGGGCCAGTTTTGACCCCAGGGCTTTTATTTGAACAAACTTTGTAGACACTCACTAGAAGATGTTTCATGCTTAATATCTAAACTCTAGCTATTTTGGTTTTTTCAAAGAAGATTTTTAAGTTTTTGCTATACACATATAAGGAAAATCAATGACCCCCCGGCTGGCCAATTTTGACCCCAGGGCTTTTATTTGAACATACTTGGTAGACACCCATTAGAACATGTTTCATGCTAAATAACTTAGCTCTAGCTCTTTGAGTTCTTTAAAAGAAGATTTTTTAAGTTTTTACTATACACATATAAGGAAAATCAATGACCCAGGGTTGGGGGTCAATTTTAACCCCAGGGCCCTTATTTGAACAAACTTAATAGACACCCATTAGAAGATGTTTCATGCTAAATTATATAAAATATTTAAGCTCTAGCTCTGACGGTTTTTTAAAAGAAGATTTTTTAAGTTTTTACTATATACACAAGAATATGTAACAGAGTTGTAACCAACGGGAAGTTTTATATGAAGCATAAAATAGTGCTATTTCAAATGATTGAGGTATGAATTTCAGGACTTTCAGTCCAAAATTATGATCAATGCTAGATCTGCAAATGCAACAATAAATTTATTAAAATACAGTGGAGCCTTGCTAATCCGAACCCTTCTAATCCGGAATCCTTTCTTATCCGAACGGAGTGTCCTGTCCCGATTTTATTCGTTATTTTCAATAGTAAAAATCCTTTCGAATCCGGAACCTGTCTATTCTGAATTCCGGACAATTTTTTCAATTTTTGTTCTTATTTTACTCTAAAATTTACCTCTCAGATCCGAACAGATTTTGCTAAATGTCACACCTTCATAAAAATTAATGGAAACTGTCAGTGAATTCGGATAGTCGCTGAATACAACAATTGACAAATGCTGGTACAACTAGAACTGCCACTATCATGGCGTGAATACCCCCGCATACCACTTTGTCAGAATCAACAGTGGCCATTTAGAGCTCAAGGACAACCTCCCTGCCAAATCTGAGGTTACTAAGCCAGTGCATTGCTAAGTTATGTATTCTACATGCTTCAAATGTGAAAATGTCAAAATCAATACATTGCGGACAGGACATTCTTTAGCAATTGAGAAGAAAAGCTTTTTTTTTTGTCAAGGTCCCTGTGACCTTGACCTTTGACCCAGTGACCTCAAAATCAATAGGGGTCACCTTATAGTCATGATCAAAATCCATGCCAAATATGAAGACTGTGGGTCAAAGGAATCTTAAGTTAATGGGTGGACAAACTTTTTGAAGTCAAAGTCCCTATGACCTTGACCTTTGATCCAGTGACCTCAAAATCAAAAGGGGTCATCTACTAATCATGATCAGCATCCATGCCAAATATGAAGACTGTGGGTCAAAGGAATCTAAAGTTATTGGGCAGATAAACTTTTTGAAGTCAAAGTCCCTGTGACCTTGACCTTTGACCTGGTGACCTCAAAATCAATAGGGGTCATCTACTAATCATGACTAACCTCCATTCCAAATATGAAGACTGTGGGTCAAAGGAATCTTAAGTTATTGGGCGGACAAGCTTTTTGAAGTCAAGGCCCCTGTGACCTTGACCTTTGACCTGGTGACCTCAAAAACAATAGGGGTCATCTACTAATCATGACTAGTCTCCATGCCAAATATGAAGACTGTGGGTCAAAGGAATCTTAAGTTATAGGGCGGACAAGCTTTTTGAAGTCAAGGCCCCTGTGACCTTGACCTTTGACCTGGTGACCTCAAAATCAATAGGGGTCATCTACTTATCATGACTAGCCTCCATGCCAAATATGAAGACTGTGGGTCAAAGGAATCTTAAGTTATTGGGCAGACAACCTTTTTGAAGTCAAGGCCCCTGTGACCTTGACCTTTGACCTCAAAATCAATAGGGGTCATCTACTAATCATGATTAATCTCCATGCCAAATATGAAGACTGTGGGTCAAAGGAATCTTAAGTTATTGGGCGGACAAGCTTTTTGAAGTCAAGGCCCCTGTGACCTTGACCTTTGACCTGGTGACCTCAAAATCAATAGGGGTCATCTACTAATCATGACTAACCTCCATGCCAAATATGACGACTGTAGGTCAAAGGAATCTTAAGTTATTGGGCGGACAAGCTTTTTGAAGTCAAGGCCCCTGTGACCTTGACCTTTGACCTGGTGACCTCAAAATCAATAGGGGTCATCTACTAATCATGACTAACATCCATGCCAAATATGAAGACTGTAGGTCAAAGGAATCTTAAGTTATTTGGCGGACAAGCTTTTTGAAGTCAAGGCCCCTGTGACCTTGACCTTTGACCTAGTGACCTCAAAATCAATAGGGGTCATCTACTAATCATGACTAACCTCCATGCCAAATATGAAGACTAAGGGTCAAAGGAATCTTCAGTTATTGGACGGACAAGAAAAAACCGACGGACGGACGGCCGGACATACCAACTTTTGATGTTTATGAGGCAAATCAGCTCATAAACACCACCTGGACCAACGTCCATAAGCAAAATAAGCTCATAAAAACAAAAAAATAGCTCTTAATTTGAATTTTATGAGTTTTTGTTCTTTATTTAACTACGGAATGAAGCTCATAATAATTAAATGTTTGCTCGGACGGACAGCCGGACGGACGGACAAGCTGATTCCAGTATACCCCCCTTACAACTTTGTTGTGCGGGGGTATAAATATTTAATGATGTCTCGGCCTCCTGTTTAACATCGTAGGTTAACTAACCCTTGAGGACATCATATTTTTGCTTATTTACTTATTTTTATTTCTTTATTTTTGTATTCACATGTATTAAAATGAACGATAAGAGACTGCAAAAATAAAATATCTAAATTGCAATTTCAAATGCATTCCCGTTTTCTTTCCTTAACAATTTTGCAAATAACATGAAAAAAAAAACATGTAAAAAACCTTCTAATTCGGAAACCTTTCTAATCCGGAAACCTTTCTAATAGGAACTTTACTTCTGGTCCGGACAAGTTCAGATTAGACAGGTTCCACTGTACTAGTAAAAAGAAACATGGAATTTAAAATTCTATCATATTAACCTTTGACCTCTAAGTGTGACCTTGACCTTGGAGTTAGGGGTGCAGGTGTTGTGCATGACATAATTCCTATTTGTGCCAAGTATTTTCAAAATCCCTTTAACTATGTAGAAGTTAGATCAGACACAAAATATACCCTATAACAGACTATGTCAATCTTTGACCTTTAAGTGTGCCCTTAGAGGTAGGGACCCATGTTTTGCGCCTGACATATCATCTTATACTATTTGTGCAAAGTATTTTTAAAATACCAGGTTTTGCACTGGACACAAAATATACCTTATAACAGACTATGTAAATCTTTGACCTCTACGAGGGCTGTTCAATAAATACGCGGAAAATTGTCGCTACTTCCTTATTTTCCAAGTTAGCTGCAGTTTTATTGAATTACTCTTTAATAAGTCCAGAAAGACAAGGAAAAGGAACAAAGGGCAATAACTATATAAATACTGAAGATGGAGTTATGGTTATTGTACACTGCACTTCCTCTTATTGCAGTTTACCATTGTATGAAGTTGTATTGAATTCCAACTACAAGTTTTTAAGTTATGCACAGGTCAAAAAAGTAATAAAGGGTAATAACTGTAATAATTCCAATTAGAGTTATGGTTCTTGTGCATTGCACTTCATCTCACTGCCCTTGACCATTGTATAAAGTTTCATTGAATTCCAACCATTAATTTTCAAGTTATGCACTGGACAATCAAAAGTAACAAAGGGCAAAAACTTTTAAATGAGTCCAGAAAGAGTTATGATTTCTGTACACTGTGCTTCCTCTCAATATACTTGACCATTGTATGAAATAGTATTGAATTCCATCTAGTAGTTTTCAAGTTATGCTCTGAACAAGAAAAAAGCAATGGAAAAGTGACAAAGGGCAATAACTCTATAATTACTGTGGACAGAGTTATAGTTTTTGTGCACTGCACTTCCTCTTATTGTGCTTGATCATTGTATGAAGTTTTTTTTAATTCCAACTAGTACGTTTTAAGTTATGCTCTGGACAAGGAAAAGTATCAAAGGGCAATAACTTTGTAATTTGTCAAAATGGTGTTATGGTTCTTATGCACTGCACTTCCTCTTAATGTGCTTGACAACTGTATGAAGTTGAATTGAATTCCAAACAGTAGTTTTCAAGTAATGGTCCAGACAAGGAAAAGTATCAAAGGGCAATAACTCTGTAATTAGTCAAGATGGAGTTATGGTTCTTGTGCACTGCACTTCCTCTGACTGTGCTTGACCATTGTATGAAAGTATATTGAATTCCAACCATTTGTCTTCAAGTTATACTCCGGAAAAAAAGCAATGTAAAAGTAACAAAGGGCAATAACTCTGTAATTACTTTAGATAGAGTTATGGTTCTTGTGCACTGCACTTCCCTTTATTGTGCTTGACAATTGTATGAAGTTGTTTTGAATTCCAACTTGTAGTTTTCAAGTAATGCTCTGGACAAGGAAAAGATACAAAGGGCAGTAACTCTGTATTTAGTCAAGATGGAGTTATGGTTCTTGTGCACTGCACTTCCTCTAACAGTGCTTGACCATTGTATGATGTTATATTGAACTCCAACCATTAGTCTTCAAGTTATGGTTCGGACAAAAGAAAGCAATGGAAAAGTAACAAAGGGCAATAACTCTGTAATTACTTTAGATAGAGTTATGGTTCTTGTGCACTGCACTTCCCCTTATTGTGCTTGACAATTGTATGAACTTGTTTTGAATTGCAACCAGTAGTTTTCAAGTTATGCTCCGGACAAGGAAAAGTAACAAAGGGCAATAACTCTGTAATTAGTCAAGATGGAGTTATGGTTCTTGTGCACTGCACTTCCTGTCAATGTGCTTTACTATTGTATGAAGTTATATTGACTTCCAACCATTAGTTTTCAAGTTATGCTCCGGACAAGGAAAATGCAACGGACCCCTTGATGGACAGACCGACCAGCGGGTGACTCCTATATACCCCCCCAAACTTCGTTTTTCTGGGTATAACAAAGGGCAATTACTGCAAAATTTGCCAAGGCAGAGTTCAAGTTCTTGTGCACTGCACATCTACCCATTGAGATCCATCTACCTACAAAGTTTCATGTTGATATCTCCTGTAGTTTTAGAGTTATTTCCCAAACAAGATTTTTTAAAAAGGGGAGATAATTAAAAAATTGGGCTAAACAGAGTTATGGTTTATTTGTACTGCACTTTTACTCAATGAGATCAATTTGCCAACAAAGTTTTATGTTGATATATCTTATAATTTTAGAGTTATTTCCCAGACAAAGTTCAAAAAGTAAAAATAAACAAATGGCAATAACTCCAGAATTAGGCATGGCAGAGTTATGATTCTTGTGCACTGCACATCTACCCATTGATATATATCTACCTACAAATTTTTATGTTGATATCTCTTACAGTTTTAGAGTTATGTCCCGGACAAGATTTTTCTATAAAGGGAGATAATTCAAAAACCGGGCAAAATAAAGTTATGGTTCTTTGACACTGCACTCCCCCTCAATGCCCTCTACCACTGTATGAAGTTTAAATATATTATCTCCAAGGGTTTTTAAGTTATGCTCTAGACAAGACAACGGACGGACAGACAGACAGACGGACAGACTGACAAGGCGCAGACTATATGCTCCCCCGAAATTTTTCGGGGAGCATAAAAATGGAAAACTGGAAAATGCAGTCAATGATTTTAATCAATCATTTCTGTAAGATTTGGATGAAATAAGAAATGCACCAGTTGTTTTAGAGGAGTAGTTAGGACAATTTTTTAGACAGATGGAGAGATATAGGGATGGACACAGGGATCACGTTTCTAGGCCACTTGGGCGACAAAGTCGCCTTGTCTCTCTCCATTTCGCCCGGATCGCTCAGAAAAGCAAAAACAAAGTCGCCCTAATTTGCAATAAATTTTAAAGTGTCAAGCACCTCGGTAATCGTCTACGCTCCTCCTATTTCAAAGCGATTTGTTAAACGCATTTTCATTGGTCGGTAAACGCAGCGAGACAATTTAGCGAGTGTTGGAATTGAATGGTTGACATCTTCGGGTATTGTCAAATGCCGACTTATTATCAATAAACAACAAATAAACAGATTAGCGGAGATTCATGTCAATTAGGATAAATTGGGGGCATACTTATTGCATTAATTAGTCGGTAAGTTTAGTGATCTTATTCACACATTTTCTCTGTACAAAAGCGTGTCGGGTTTGCCTAAAATACGAAAGTAAGATTTTTGACGAAAGTGAGCGAAAGTAAGCGAAAGTGACTTTTAAAATTTGAATTGTACCGTTTTAATAGAATTTTACAGTAAAATTGCTGTTTGTAGACGTATATTATTAGCAACTAATTATATATATTATAATAAATAACCATAATCATGATCTAATCGCCATTTATTAGCCTAATTTCTATATACAAGTTTAGTTATCTTCCTTTCGCTTGCATAGAAAAATACGAAAATGACTTGTAAACTATTAAATATAGAGTTTAAATTGAAAATGTATAAGATAAGAAATTAATATTTATAAGTTCTTATAATATACGCCTGAAAAATGCAATATTAGTATAACTTCCAATTCAACGCTTTATTTCATATTTCACAAGTCACTTTCGTATTTTTCAATGTGAACGAAAGGAAGATCTCAGAACTTGTGAATAGAAATTATGCAAACAAATGGCGATTAAATCATCATAATGATTACTTTGAAAATAAATATTATATATTTCTGATAATATACGTCTACAAACTGCAATTTTAGTATAAATCTCAATTTATACTCTATATTTAATATTTTACAAGTCACTTTCGTATTTTTCAAAGTGAGCGAAAGGAAGATCTCAGAACTTGTGTATAGAAATTATGCAAACAAATGGCGATTAAATCATCATAGTGATTATTTTGATAAGAAATATTATAAGTTGCTTATAACATATGTCTGCAAATAACAATTTTACTGTAAAATTCTATTAAAACGGTACAATTCAAATTTTAAAAGTCACTTTCGCTAACTTTCGTCAAATATCTCACTTTCGTATTTTAGGCATACCGAAGCGTGTCGGTCACATGTATCGATGTTTACAATTGTCTCAGCAATTTTGAAAATAAATGTTGGTGATGATTTATCCCTTGATTATTATTCTTTAAAAGAACTTTTTTACCGATAGATTTAATGCATTGTGCAGAAAAAGTCCGTCGAAGAAAAAAAAATTATCAACTAGCTACACGTTAGATTTTCTTTAAAAAATAAATAAATAAATAAAATAAAAAAAAGCATCCACATAAACCTTATTAAGTTTATATGAACTTTGACTCAGCACTCCCTATGAATATTTCTGGGGAAAATAATGAAATACATGTATAGGGCCTAGGGGCCTATACGTGTAATTAAAATATTTTTTTTAAATTTCAGCACAACATCACATGGCTGCAGCATTAAAATCAAAACAAGCTACACAAAACCTATGATAAAGATGGTATAGAAGGAAAAAAAACTGCCACATTTGTAATTTTGCTGTATATTGTTATGAGTTACTTAATAAACTGTTTTGTACTCCACATAATGTTAATCAATCTAAAATCTTAGAAATGGAACATCAACACTTAAAAAAAATGCAGTTTGTATGCACTTCTCCTTGTCCCTAAAAACTTCTCCCTATTTTCACTGGAGGGAGAAGTCACTTCTCCCTAAATTTTAGGTCTAGCGTGATCCCTGGGACAGACAGACATCTGAGAAGTGATCCCTATATATTACTGCTACTCAGTAATGTAGCAGGCCACACAAAAATGAAAACAATACTCACTGCATTAATGGCAGACTGTGTAGTCCTTCCTCTACCGGTAGCTATACCTATACAAAGAACAAAAATTGTTTCTTAATTGTTTTATAAAATGATTCTTTGATATAAAATGCAAGTAGTGGGAAACCAAGGTTTTTTTCCTGTCACTCCTACTGTTTTAAAGGAGAGTGGTCATCATATTTTTGTACTAATTTTAATATCTGATCATGTAGGACAAACTTAAGTAAGTTACTTTTCATAATTTGAGCATTAAATCATTGGTAATTGCCTTAGTATTACCCTTCAAAGTCTGGTATCACACATATGTAAGAATTGCTAACCGTTTATGCAGGTGTGATCTCAAACCGGAAGTGACGTACATATATCCCTATGTAAATTGTTGATAGTTCATGATAATGATGTTTAGCTTTATATTTCGTAGCATGATTTGAATTTTTGTACATATATTGTATGAACTATATAAACAAGAGCCAGTTGAACCCGGTGATGCTCCCGGACTAGGATTTGGACACAGAAAAGTATATCTTTTGTAGTTTCAGAGTTATGTCCCAGACAAAGTTCAAAGTGTGATAATTCCAAACTTAGGCAATGCAGAGTTACTGTTCTTTGCACTGCACTTCTACTCAATAAGATATATCTAACGACTTGTGTGCGAAACATTGTCTCAATATGTTGATCATTTCTGTGAAATAGTTGTAAAATCCAACTTCAAATAACCAAGTTATGGGCAGGACACAATTTTACTTCAAAGTCATGCTGTGACCTTGACCTTCAAGGTAGCGACCCAAATTTGCTCAAGACACGTCATCTCAATATGGTGATCATTATTGTGAAATAGTTGTAAAATCCAACTTCAAATAACAAAGTTATGGGCCAGACATAATTTTGCTTCAAGGTCATGCTGTGACCTTCAATGTAGCAACCCAAATGTTGCGCGCACCACGTCGTCTCAATATGGTCATCATTCCTGTGAAAAAGTTGTAAAATCCAACTTCAAATAAGGAAGTTTTAGGCCGGACACGATTTTGCTGCAAGGTCATGATGTGACCTTGACCTTCAAGGTAGCGATCTAAATTTGAGCGTGACACATCATTTCAATAAAGTGATCATTTCTGTGAAATTGTTGTAATATCCAACTTCAAATAACCAAGTTATGGGCCAGATACAATTTTTATTCAAGGTCATGCTGTGACCTTGACCTTCAAGGTAGCGACCCAAATTTTAAGCGCGACACATCGTCTCAATATAGTAATCATTTCTGTGAAATAGTTGTAAAATCCGACTTTAAATAACGAAGTTATGGGCCAGACACAATTTTGCTTCAAGGTCATGCTGTGACCTTCAAGGTAGCGACCCAAATGTTGCTTGGGACACATTGTCTTAGTATGGTGATCATTTCTGTGAAATAGTTGTAAAATCCAACTTCAAATAACCAAGTTATGGGCCGGACACGATTTTTGTTCAAGGTAACAACCCAAATGTTGTGCGTGACACGTTGTCTCCATATGGTTATCATTTTTGTGAAATAGTTGTAAAATCCAACTTCAAATAACAAAGTTATGGGCCGGACACAACTTCGGGATGTACGTACGTACACACGTACGTCATACACACGTACGTACTAACAGACGGACGGACAACCCGGAGACTATATGCTGCCCTGAAATTTTTCGGGAGCATAAAATCTTTGATGGTGATCCATTTGTAGTTCATCATTATATGTTTGAACAAGAGCCACCAACAAATCACTTTTTACCTCCAAAGACAACTATGAACTCGACCCTTGTATAGTGTTCAACTTTTAAAGTGAGTTAATTTAACAAAAAATAAACACTACTAACATGTTTATCTCCAACATAAAAATATTAAGTTACTCTAACATGAATATGTATGTTAAAACAATAACCGCTTCCTCTGATTTATTAAACATACCACTTTTTAAGAAGTGTTAATGCTCTCTTTTAAGTCATAATATAAACTAGAGGATGCTTTTGTAAAAAAGCGCATGTCTCCCCCACTGCTGAGAATAACTGTGAATGGAAACAGGAATGGAAATGGAGATAAGATAATGTAAATACCCGGTAGTCACTTCAATGAAGGCTGTCTATGGATGGTTTCTATTGTTAAGGTTGTATGAGAAGATGCTTCCTAAACTGTTTGTTTTTAACCAGGTATTCAATTTTGAAAATCCTGGTTATTCAATCAGCGTATGGCAGGCGGGCGTCAAACGAAATTGCACTTGATGGTCATATCATATATAGTTTCACAAATGAAACAATAGGGATCATCTGCTCTATAAGACCAATCATCCTATGAAGTTTGAGGGCTGTAGGTCAAAAGGAACTCTAGTTATCATCCGGAAACGAGAAATTGACCAACGGTCACTGTGACCTTGACCTTTGAACTACTGACCCCAAAAACAAAAGGGATCATCTGCTCAATAAGACCAATCATCCTATGAAGTTTGAGGTCTGTAGGTCTAAAGGAACTCTAGTTATCATCCGGAAACGAGAAATTGACCAACGGTCAGTGTGACCTTGACCTTTGACCTACTGACCCCAAAAACAATAGGGATCATCAGCTCTATAAGACCAATCATCCTATGAAGTTTGAGGGCTGTAGGTCAAAAAGGAACTCTAGTTATCATCCGGAAACGAGAAATTGACCAACGGTCACTGTGACCTTGACCTTTGAACTACTGACCCCAAAAACAATAGGGATCATCTGCTCAATAAGACCATTCATCCTATGAAGTTTGAGAGCTGTAGGTCAAAAGGAACTCTAGTTATCGTCCGGAAACGAAGAATGGACGGACGGACTGACGGACGGACGGACGGACAGGGCAAAAACAATATGTCTCCCCCCAGTTTGAGGGTTGTAGGTCAAAAGGAACTCTAGTTATCATCCGGAAATGAGAAATTGACCAACGGTCACTGTGACCTTGACCTTTGACCTACTGACCCCAAAAACAATAGGGATCATCTGCTCTATAAGACCAATCATCCTATGAAGTTTGAGGGCTGTAGGTCAAAAGGAACTCTAGTTATCATCCGGAAACGAGAAATTGACCAACGGTCACTGTGACCTTGACCTTTGAACTACTGACCCCAAAAACAAAAGGGATCATCTGCTCAATAAGACCAATCATCCTATGAAGTTTGAGGTCTGTAGGTCTAAAGGAACTCTAGTTATCATCCGGAAACGAGAAATTGACCAACGGTCAGTGTGACCTTGACCTTTGACCTACTGACCCCAAAAACAATAGGGATCATCAGCTCTATAAGACCAATCATCCTATGAAGTTTGAGGGCTGTAGGTCAAAAGGAACTCTAGTTATCGTCCGGAAACGAAGAATGGACGGACGGACTGACGGACTGACGGACGGACGGACTGACGGACAGACAGGGCAAAAACAATATGTCTCCCCCCGAGGTGGGGGAGACATAACTACATACATGCATGTAAGTCCTTATACTCCGGGTTGTCATCATATTAGGCCTTAAATTGTATCAGACTAACAAGACATTGGTAACATTAATGAATAAACATTAGAATAGATCTGAAATATTATGTTTTTGATTGGATGATTACCTTATATTTCATTGACCGTATGACAATCATAATGCATACATGTGACAAATGAAATAGGCCAAATCTGGATTTAAAGCTGCATTTAGGCTAAAAACTGGATTTTGTTACTGACTCAAATTTCAATGCATGTTTGGCACATATGGTTCAAAGAATCTATATTACCCTAAAAATCATAAAATTATCATATTAAAAAACAAGCAATTATCATAGTATTGCAAGCAATCCGTAAGTCCCCTACCAGTAAGAACCCTAGCAACATTCTGAAGGACCATTGGCCATTCACTAATGTTTCAATTTTTCTCTTTTTTAAGAAATTTTTTTGGAAAAGTTCTTTAAAAGTGATCACATGGAAACAGTTTTTATGACCAGACAGACTGAAGGACACTCTAATATCAATAAGGATGCTAGATTCATTAACCTTGTCATCTTATTATGATGTAAGAGTTTGAAGTAAATCCTATAAGTAATGAAGAAGCTGGAGTAAAATCTACCAATTGACCTTTTCGAAAACCTAAGCTTAACACCAATTTCCGGTATGTTACAGAAGAGCTCTGAGGAATTACACCAAATGATGTACATAACACAGTTACATGATATTTCTATTTTTCTATCATTATTTTACCTTTTAAGGTGAAAAAATTGATGTATTTGAAAATTATCAATATTCCTTTAATATCTATTGCAAATTTTTCAAAAAATAAATTGTTTATAATGAAAATCAATAAAATTAAAAAAGATGTAGTAACATCTTCTGTAATAAATTAGGTTATTTTCTGCGTAAACTTGTGTATTTACTATATTTTTTGTATGGAATTATTCATACAATGATATTTAATTATTTTCTTATAAAGAAATAACTGTTTTATTTCAATTTAATTGAAAAAGAGGCCAAAAAACATCGAGTTTGCTATTACACTCCAGTAGGTGAATTCCCCAGAGCTATGTACAGAAAGTACCTGAAAGCAGCGTTTAGCCAGGTTTTGGAATTCATGAATTTCTCGAAACAAATCTAAGTTCAAGGGGGACATTATTCTGGAAATAGTCTTGCTAGAGTAATGAACCTTCTCACAAATGATTTGAGTGATAATAAGAAACATATATATGAAGTTTGAAGAAGATACATTAAGAAATAAAGAAGTTTTTTTTTCAACATTTTTTCATGAAAGTTCAAGGGAGTCAATTCTAATAATTTTTGTGCTAGAGTTAAAACCTTGTGACATATGATGTGGTTGATGACCAGAAACTAATGTTTGAAGTTTGAAATAAATACCTTAAGAAATAAAGAACTTATAGTGAACAAGAGCCCGGATTGAGCCGGGTGAAGCTCCCTGAATAGGTTTTGAACACAGGAAAGTCTTGTAGTTTCAGAGTTATGTCCCTTGAAAAAGATCAAAGCGCAATAATTCTAAACTCAAGCAAGGCAGAGTTACTTTTATTTGCACTGCACTTCTAATCACAGCGATCTATCAACCTACAAAGTTTCTTGTTGAGACCTCTTATGGTTTCCGAGTTATGTCCAAGATAAAGTTCAAAATGTAAAAAATAAACAAAGGGCAATTACTGCAAAATTTGGCAAGGCAGAGTTCAAGTTCAAGTTCACTGCACATCTACCAATTGAGATCTATCTACCTACAAAGTTTCATGTTGATATCTCTTGTATTTTAAGAGTTATTTCCCAAACAAGATTTTTTGAAAAGGGGAGATAATTCAAAAATTTGGCTAAACAGAGTTATGGTTTTTTGTACTGCACTTTTACTGACTGAGATCTATCTACCAACAAAGTTTCATGTTAATATCTCTTATAATTTTAGAGTAATGTCCCAGACAAAGTTCAAAAAGTAAAAATAAACAAAAGGCAATAACTCCAAAATTAGGCAAGGCAGAGTTATATTTCTTGTGCACTGCACATCAACCCATTGAGATATATCTACCTACAAAGTTTCATGTTGATATCTTTTATAGTTTTACAGCTATGTCCTGGACAAGATTTTTCTAAAAGAGAGGTAATTAAAAAATAAGGCTAACAAAGTTATGGTTCTTTTGCACCATTTTGACCCCAGGGCTATAATTTAAACAATTTGGTAGAGGTTAACTACACAATGTTTCATGCAAAATATCTAACCTCTAGCCTTTGTCAATTAAAACAGATCATTATTTAAGTTTTTACTTTAAACATATAAGCAAAACCTATGACCTCCAGGGCGGGGCTAATTTTGACACAAGAGGCAAAATGTGAAAAACTTTGGTAGAGTACCTAAAGATGATAAGGGCGCCGTCATGACAAAATGACCCTTCGGGCAATTTTCTTCGATTTTTTGGTTTCATAATTTTCATAGAAACCAATTATTACAGATGATTTTACTTTTTATTTGACGAAAATAACTTGAAAAATGACAAAGATATATCTTTTTATGTACATAGACCAATGTGTTGCTCCGACGTCGACGACGACGTTTGTTTAAACGTTGAACGTTTTAAAGAACGTCGTGGTTTATTGCCGAATTGCCTTGTGTTAAGAATGGATTGTGTAAGAACCAATAAAGACAGTAACTCCAAATGAATTTATTTTACAGTCCTATGAAGTTACAAACTTCAAAATCATAAAAATAAAACGATAACGGAAGAAATCACATAAACGGATCAGCACTTATGTACCCAGTATATTGGTTAATTTACGATTAACAAAATTTTATAACTTGAAATATATAGATCATTCTTATATCAAATAAATATCTAGTTTATTGATAACAAATCTAAGGACTAAACATACAGACAAAGATAATGCATGTATACATTTGTACATGTAAATCTAAATTGTCATTCTTCCCGTAACGGTGGGCACGTCACATCACGATACGCCTGACGTACAAAAGGTCGTACATTTTTGTACAGGTATTGCTGCCTTGCGCGGGAAAGTCCACCCGGTAGCAAAACTGCAGGGAGAATATCTTCTGGTACTGTAGCATTTCTCTTTAGGATTGTGACCTGCTGCTCTACGTCAGTTGAGCGCTCTTTCACGTATACAGCATCCTTCGTAACACGGAAATAGTGATACCGCTGTATACCCCTTAATGGTAAAAAGAAGCGCGGCAAAAATGTCTTCCAGTCATACCTGTAACATATGTTGACTAGTTAATATTATGTCAATCATAAACTACTTGATAATTTACAATGACAAGCAATTATTAATACACGTACAAGTAATATGACAGCATATATGCCGAGCGCCGAATTGAGCTCTCTATTAATTTGTTTAGTTGTTTTATTGTACAAACTTATTTAAATGGGGTGTAAATTTTAGAAATTCAAAAATTTGTAATAGAATACCAAGTCCAATTCTGACATCCATCCTCCTTGCGGAAGAGCACGGGGAAATTGCTTGAAGCAGACTTTCTCACGACAGATGCCACCTGCGAAATACTGTCGCAGTCCGTGCGTCTATACAGCTTCTTGATATGTCCAAACCCTCCATCCACAAGACACCTGGAATCGAATAAAAAACTATATGAGCCGTATCATGACAAAACCAACATAATGGGTTTGCGACCAGCATGGATCTAGACCAGCCAGCGCATCCGTGCAGTCTGATAAGGTTCTAACTGTTCGCTTACCAAGTCTATTACAAGTAGAGAAACTGATAGCGAACAGCATGTATCCTGATCAGACTGCGCGGATGCACAGGCTGGTCTGATTCCATGCTGGTCGCAAACGCACTAGGTTGGTTTTGTCGTGACGCGGCTCATATAAAAATTGCTTATTTATAGTTTATGTTGATTTATTTTTATTTCTATAGGAACATAATGATTGGAAGTAGATTTGTTCTGGAATAATCGATTTGTTCGACAGTGTTTTAGTTTTAATCTTATGGCCAGATTGTCTCTATGGCATGCATAAAATATGCCCGCTGGTGTGCAAGCACATACATGTTTAAACACATAAAAAATAGCAAATGATCGTTTTGTGCAGACCAGAATTATTGTAGAGGACTGTCATAAACTAAAATACATAAGTTCGCATTATACGAGTATAAAATATAATATGAATTAAAAACATAAATTACTTTGTGTGACCAGGAATTCCCATCAGGAGTGTTATCTCATCATGGAGCCCCATATGAATTCGCCACGCCAGATACGCTAACATAAATCGATTTTTATTCTGCGCTGTAATAAAAAATTAATATATTTTTATTTCAACATTTAAACTAAAACTTAAAAATTAAAAACTATGCTTTGTAAAATGTAGCATTTTGAATATAAAACGGAATGTTCAGTGCTTTACTATTATCTAATTAAAAAGACATTTACGGAAAAATACTCACAACCACAGTTGTCAGCGTGCATGATGCAAGCTTTCTCTCCAAATCCCTGGTTTTCGAGGCAGTGATGTAGCATACTTATAACTGAGTTTGGCCCGTGTGTCCCTGTACCATCAGCACCTGTTAATTTACATCAATTCTAAGTATATTTCATATTTCGACAGCACACATTTAAAATGACATTTTATTTATTATAATTATGTTTATATGAAATTAATATTTTACAATAATGGAAAGCAAAATATCTGTATTATAGAAAAAAGCAAAATTTATTTACTTATTTATTTATTTATTTATTCTTAACATACCAATTGATTCATCCTCGTCTATAAGATAATTATATTGTTGTGACACAGAATCAACACGGACGCCAAAAATTTGTATTTTCCTGCCAGTAACAAAATACAAAGGACCCATTTGTTGACTATGATGTGGTATTGTCACATTTTGAGAATAGTCGAATGTATAGTGCACTTTTGATAAATCACTAGTGCATGGCTGGGCAGGTCGATTGACTGTGACTGATGTGTGCCTCATTTCCTCACGAGCCTCCTCTATTGTCTGTCTATAAACCTGTCGCTCTCTCTGTGCATCCTACATAGTTTGTGTAAATAAACAAAAAATATAAACAAATCACTCCAACTCTATAATTATTAACCTTTCAATAAAATATCTATAAACATGTGATGCTAGTAAACACAAATATTTTCTTAATAAATGTTAAATTGTTGATAGCAAATTTGGTATCACATGTATCAAACTATAATTCAATCGATATGTCAATAATTTCAAAAGTATGGTTCCATTATGGAGGCAAATAATTACCGCAAGAACTTTGCACGGAAAAATCAGTGTTACTAATAAACATATTGTAAAAGGTGATCCTTGAAAGCATTAATAACAACAAACTGACATGAAAATTGCAGACTTGTTTTGATTAATTAAGCGTAATAGGTGTTAAAGTCAAATCAGGATGTTTGATTCAATTCCGCTGTCGAACGGATTTTAAATTTTATTAACGCGTAATAAAATGAATATTACCTGTATATGTTCTCGTAAATCGTTTGCTGCCTCAAGTTTGTCCATCTCATTTATAGCATCAGCCACCCGTTTCCTTATTATCTCGCACTTATGACAAACGTCATCTTTTGCCGTCATTATCTTAATGTGTGGAAGGCATTGCTTCCAAACACATTTAAATGTAGTTATACCAAGACATCTTACGCCGGCTTCTACACATGCTTGTTGGTATTTTGAATGTAAATCCACTTTCGTAGTATTACATGGTAACAGTACAGGTGCAGCCTCGTCTGCTCCGCGTGGTGCTGCTGGCATTGTTAACCCGTTGATTTCTGCATATAATAACAGGAAATCAACGCAGAAACGCACGTCCTCGTACTTAACTGCATGGCTTGGCTTTCTCCCGGTATTCCCATGTATTCGCGGCACCGGTCCATTTGAATTTAAATGTTTTAGTAAAGATTTAACAGTTCTCTGCCCAATATCATTAATGTGGCAGAACACAGATTTACAAACAGTTTTGCCATCAAATGTATATCTATATCTAACTCGTTTACGTTTACCTTTCCTGGTTTCCTGTGCACCTATTTTCAACAGACTTCCCATAACAAACATCTCCTTTTGGTCTTTCTCCATTTCCCTGAGAGACAATATATGCCCTTGAATGTGTTCAGCATCAAACTGCGACAAACAATTGGTCTTACACTTACATTGTACACTTGTGACATCATTATCGTCCGACTCTGATTCAAAAACGCCCTCGCCCCTCTCCCCATCTGATCCTTCCGGCATGCCCTCTGCAGCACTGTAGACAAACTCGTGGACACGTCCTATGATTGTCTCTGCATGTTGGTCATCATCATCGTCTCCCCACTCTCCATTTAATTCGTCCTCTGTTACATGTGCATTTGGCCCCTTCTCGACTGTCTCATTAACAATGCCAAATTCCTCATATAACTCATCTAATTCCTGCGTTTAAATAAAGTAAAAAAAAATATAATAATCTATTGATAAAATTGTATGATCGATGATAGTTATAATCGATATAATCTAGAATAAAATATAAAATGATAAATGTTGTCCCAGTTATCCAGTTAAAATAACTCAGGTACGATAGTAAATGAGGTAATATTAACAAATATTTTCCATTCTTACAAAATATCTATGAAGCACTGTTACAGGTACAATTTCAATTTATTTAATGAATGCATACTATAAAAAAAATTTTAAAAAAAAAAAAAAAAGGGTGGTTGAAGGGTACGAACTTCGGACCTCTCATTTGTCAGTCCTTCACTCTCCCGACTGCGCTACAGAGACGATACTTACCTAATATAGTTATATTCCTATAGTACAGTAAATCGATCGATAACATGAACGATTACTCTTGGTCTGTAACTATGTTACGAAGGGAGGCAATTCCTTTGTATATACTGTTGCTAAGAAGTAAAACCACTGAAAATCGGGATTATTCGATAAAATTCACATTTTAAACTTAAACTGCTAAATACTTGGTGTTATATATTACATTCAGGATGCAAGTTGACAAATAAAAACATAATTTCACCATAAATAACCTCATTTTTTAACTGAAGCGCTCAAATCATCTGTCAAATTTGACAGCAGACGCAACATCTCAAAAGAGTAAAAAAATCTAGTTTTGCACTTTAAATCTTTGTATTTTTTGTTTTTTAAGTCATATAAAGATACAAAAATACCTGAAAATCATTCTTCTCAGACATGGTGTCTAAATTCCGCCTACAAAACACGGAAATTCATGATCTAGCGGCAACAAGGTACTTGAAAAGCCGACATAAACTGCGAACAATTTCGCGGACTTTTAACCGGTGTTTGAAAAACTTGTCCGAAGGTACAAAATGTCATGACGGCGCCCATAATATATACCAAATATCAAAGCTCTTAGCCTTGTACAGTAAACTCCGCTTATAACGAACTCATTGGGACATTCAAAATCTGTTCCTTATATCCGGAGTTCCTTGTAAGCATATAGCGAATTAGTTCCTTGTATCAGGAGTTTTTATAGCGAACAGATTTACATATAACGAACTGATTGTTAAACATTTTTAAGAGCATTTGATTAAGAATAATTAATCATTTATTTCTTTTTTAGACACAATACCCGAGAGCGTACATTTTGGAATTTGAAAATTCTTTGCTATTTCAGTTTTAGTTTTACTCCCTTTCTCAATTTTTCATAAAACATCATATTTCGTTTCTTAACTCACTGCACTGTGCTTTTCGTTTTCTTTCAATGAATAAGAATAAACAAGATTTTCCATTTTTCTTCCTTTTATATTGAATATCTTCTATTATATTTTGAGGGTGACTTTAACTAATAACATATATATTTCTTTTCATTTCAATCAAGCATACTGTGTAGTTTTCTACGGATTATGTTTGCAAGCATGCGTGATTATGTTGAAAACCGATAATTATTTTACTCGAGCAAACTATTAAAGAAAAGAAATTATAGAATAAAGGGAATTACCGTTTTATCTTTGTGACAAGAACTCAAGCTAAAAATATCCTAAATAGAAAACTATTACATACTTCTATACAAATTCATTTTCATATATTGAATTACATACAACAATAAACGGTACATTCTGCGAGTTTAATTCCGTGCCAATGAAAACGAAAGCTGAAAATGCGGGATATATTTACGAATGGACGATATTTGGAGTTCGTTATAAAAGTGTAATTTTTGTGTAAAAAAGTGTAAATTCGGGCCAAAATAAATTGTTCCTTATAACCGGAAGTTCGCTATAACCGTGTTCGCTATAAGTGAAGTTTACTGTACCTTTAGACAAGAGAAGTTTCAGATATTTGTTTCGCTTATTTTATAGCCGTTATTGGGTCATATTCCCAAATGAAGATAGTATATTATTTTCCCAATCCACAGGAAAAACTTCCCAATTGAAAGTTACAAATAAAAATATTGAATAAAAATTCTAAAATCTTTGCAAATAAGGGCTTCTTCACTGTAGTAGTGCTTAAATCTTTGAAGATGCCATCATAGACAGTAATTGTTTGCATCCACTGCAAAATTTCACTCATGCATTTTTTCCCAATTTTTAACAAAACACCGCTGAAATTCCCAACTCCATGGGTATGGGTCCTGTTCACAAAAAACTTGAATTTTTTTTTTTTTAATTTTTTACTTATTTTGACCCCAGGGCTATATTTTGAATAATCTTGGTAGAGGTTCATGCACATTCTTTCAGCTCTAGCCTTTGTCAATTAAGATAAGATGATTTTTTAAGTTTTACATATACATATAAGGAAAACCTATGACCCCCTGGCAGTGGCTAATTATGACACTAGAGACAAAATTGTAACAACTTTGGTAGAGTATCTATAGATGATATCATTTACCAAATATCAAAGATCTAAGCCTTGTACCTTCAGACAAGAAGGTATTTTAAGTTTTTACTAAATGTACATATAGCGAAAATCAATGACCTCCGGGGCGGGGCCGATTTTGACCCCAGGGCTATAGTTTGAACAATTTTGGTAGAGGTCTACCAGACAATGCCTTATGGAAATATCTATGCTCTAGGCCTTGTGGGTCTTTACAAGAAGATTTCTTAAATTTCTTCTTTTAATTCCTTTTGGTTGCCATGGCAACCAGATTTCTGCATGGAATGAAATTCTTTGAACAACTTTGGAAGCCCTTCATCCAAGGATCAATCATGCCAAGTTTGGTTGAAATTGGACAAGTGGTTTTTCACAAGAAGATTTTTCATTTTCACTATATAATCTATATAACACACAAACAGACACACATACATACACACAAACACACACACAGGTGAATTGCTATATGGCACCGCATCGCAGATTCTGCAGTGGCATAAAAACATCACTGGTTGCTATTGCTCAGGGAAAACAGTTGCAAAAGATGTGTACATGTTAGGAAAATTAATGACCCCCTGGGGTGGGCCAATTTTGATCCCAGGGCTTTAATTTAAACAAACTTGGTAGAAAATCACTAGAAGATGTTCAAAGCTAAATATCTAAGCTGTAGTTCTTTTGATTTTTCAAAAGCAGATTTATTAACTTTTTACTATATACATTAATTTTATCGAAAATCAATGACACCCTGGGCAGGGCCAATTTTGATCCCAGTGCTTTTATTTAAGCAAACTAAATAGACACTCACTAGAAGATGTTTCATGCCAAATTACTATATACATACAAAAAAGTCAAAGACCGCTAATGGTGCGGCCAATTTTCACCCCAGGACTTTTTTTTTGGACAAACTTGGTAGACGCTCACAAGAGGATGTTTCGTGTTAAATATCTCTGCTCTAGCTGTTTGGCTTTTTAAAAAAAGAGTAAATTAGTTTTTACTATTTACATTTAATGATAATCATTGACCTCAAGGACAGGGCCAATTTTGACCCCAGGGCTTTTATTTGAACAAACTTGATAGACACTCACTAGAAGATGTTTTATGTAAAATATCTAAGCGTTAGCTTTTTTTTGGTTTTATTAAAGAAGATGTTTTTAAGTTTTTTTCTTTATTCTGTAGTTCTGCATGGAATTTATTTATTTTAAGAATTTTTAAAGGTGACTACCAAATATACATTCCTGTGAAGTTTGGATGAAAATGGCTTAGGGTTTATGAGGAGATATTGGTTAAAGAAAAAGTTTAAAGACGATGGATGAAAAGCAATCACAAAAGCTCACCATGTCACTTTGTGACAGGTGAGCTCAAACTGAACAAAGGCAATTACTTCAAAATTAGCTCAAACTGAACAAAGGCAATTACTTCAAAATTAGGCAAGACAAAGTCATGTTGCTTTTTTTTGCACTGCTCATCTACCCTATGAAATCTATCTACCTACAAAATTTCTTGTTCACATCTTATATAGTGTCAGAGTTTTGTTCCAGACAAAAGCATTACAGTTCAAAGCATTAGTATGATCAAAGGGCAATAACTCCAAACTTAGGCAAGGCAGAGTTATGGTCCTTTTGCACTGAACATCTACCAAATGAGATTTATCTACCTACAAAGTTTTGTGTTGATATCTCTTATACTTTCAGAGTTATGTCCCAAAGTTCAAAGTGTAAAAATGAACAAAGAGCAATAATTCCAAAATTAGGCAAGTCAGAGTTATGGTTCTTAAGCACTCACATCTACTCAATGAGATCTATCTACCTACAAAGTTTCACGTTGATACCTCCTGTTGTTTCAGAGTTATGTCCCGGACAAGAAAAGTGGATAGGCGGACGAACGGATTAAGTGGCTACTAAATGATCACTCTTTGGGAGCATTATAACCAGGGCAATTTCAAAACCTGATAAAAAGTTAGTACAAGTATGGCAGGAACAGAACTTACCAAACAAACCTTTTCTGTTGCCAGTAGCAACAACTGCATAATGACTACTAACTTTTCCTTGACTCCTTGTTACTTTTGACACAATTTTACTCTAAAAGAAGATGTAATATATGTTAATCATAGATCAAAAACACGAAATAAATAGACAATTAATTCAACAGTTTCTAAGACAAACCAAAACCAGGTTTGGTAATAATATTTTTCAATTCACCTACGTGTGTGGGGGTCACACCCCACTTTTATTAATTTCTAAACTTAAAGTCAAAAGAATGAGAAGTATATATGTTGTTTGTATAATAAAAAATCTTGAAAAAATGTGATTATATTTGTCAAGGTAATTTACAGATCAAGGCCATACTAACTACATTATACAATCATGTTGTCAAAAGCCATACTTACATTTTACAATCCTGTTGTCAGAGGCCATACTTACATTATACAATCCTGTTGTCAGAGGCCATACTTACATTATACAATCATGTTGTCATATTATACAATCATGTTGTCAGAGGCCATACTTACATTATACAATCCTGTTGTCAGAGGCCATACTTACATTATACAATCATGTTGTCATATTATACAATCATGTTGTCATATTATACAATCATGTTGTCAGAGGCCATACTTACATTATACAATCATGTTGTCATATTATATTTAATCATGTTGTCAGAGGCCATACTTACATTTTACAATCATGCTGTCATAGGGCATACTTACATTATACACTCATGTTGTCAAAAGCCATACTTACAGTCATCCAATTTAGCTTTGGCCTGGTGGCCCATGGCCAGTGAAAATTATATCGGGCCAGTGAAAATTAGTTTCGGGCAAGTGTAAATTTTAAGAAAATTTAGTTAAATATATAGAAGAATAAATTCAAAACTGGAATTTAGGCCAGTAAATTCAAAATCTTAAATTCAATGACTGTACTTACATTATACAATTATGATGCCATAAGCAATACAGAGTTACAGAGAAGTAGCACGGAAACGATTATTGCTCTGGTTGTATACTGCCTAAGTTATCAAACGTCATAACTCTAAGTTAAAGTGTCTGACCCGAACAAGGCGACAATATGCGCATCTCCTCTTGGTATTGAAGGTTCCAATAAAGTTTCATTGAATTCCCCCCAGTAGTTGCAGAGAAGTAGTGAGGAAACAATTATTTCTCTATAGGCATACTGCACAACTAATCAAGGGCCATAACTCTGAGTTAAAGTGTCTGACCGGAACAAGGCAATGATATGCGCATCTCCTCTTGGTATTGAAGATTTCCATAAAGTTTCGTTGAATTCCAGTCAGTAGTTGCAGAGAACTAGCGCAGAAACGATTTTTACTCCATATGCATACTGCATAACTAATCAAGGGCCATAACTCTGAGTTAAAGTGTCGGACCGGAACAAGCTGACGATATGCGCATCTCCTCTTGGTATTGAAGGTTCCCATAAAGTTTCATTGAATTCCAGCCAGAAGTTACAGAGCAGTAGTGCGGAAACAATTTTTACTCTATATGCATACTACATAACTAATCAAGGGCCATAACTCTGAGTCAAAGGGTCTGACCGGAACAAGCTGACGATATGCGCATCTCCTCTTGATATTGATGATTCCCATAAAGTTTCGTTGAATTCCAGCCAGTAGTTACAAAGAACAGTACTCCGGAAATGAAATTTTACTCTATATGCATACTACATAACTAATTAAGGGCCATAACTCTGAGTTAAAGGGTCTGACCAAAACAAGCTGACAATATGCGCATCTCCTCTTGATATTTATGATTCCCATAAAGTTTCGTTGAATTCCCGCCAGCAGTTGCAGAGAACTACTCCGGAAACGAAATTCGGACGGACAACGCCAAAACTATATCCCCCTCCCGATTCCATCGGCGGGGGATAATTATGTTGTCATAGGCCATACTTACATTATACAATCATGTTGTCATCAGCCATACTTACATTATACAATCATGTTGTCATCAGTCATACTTACAATATACTATCATGTTGTCATCAGCCATACTTACATTATAGAATTATTTTGTCATCAGCCATACTTACAATATACAATCATGTTGTCATAGACCATACTTACATTATACAATCATGTTGTCATCAGCCATACTTACAATATACAATCATGTTGTCATCAACCATACTTACATTATACAATCATGTTGTCATCAGTCATACTTACAATATACTATCATGTTGTCATCAACCATACTTACAATATACAATCATGTTGTCATCAGCCATACTTACATTATACAATCATGTTGTTTTCAGTCATACTTACATTATACAATCATGTTGTCATCAGCCATACTTACATTATACAATCATGTTGTCATCAGCCATACTTACAATATACAATCATGTTGTCATAGACCATACTTACAATATACAATCATGTTGTCATAGGCCATATCTACATTATACAATCATGTTGTCATATGTTTTCATCCAGAATATATAAAAAAATTTACTTTATAATTAACAAGAGCACCGCTAGGCGGAGCATTATATGCCTGAAAGTGTTTGTTTTTTTAGTAAGGATGAAGCATTTGTAAGACATAACATTAATTAAATAAAGTATTACCTCCTTCAAATAGCAATCCTCCTTTAAAGATTGAATATTGTGGGCGAAATGGAACTTAAGTTATGCTCTGGAAATTGTTTTCAGTTTTGAGGTAACAGCGACCTTGAACTTTGACCTTGTGGCCCCAAAGTCAATAGGGATATTCTACCCAATATGGACAATCATCCTATGAAGTTTGAATATTGTGGGCCAAATAGACTTTAAGTTATGCTTCGGAAACTGTTTTTAGTTTTAGAGTAATAGTGACCTTGACCTTTGACCTTGTGACCCCAATATCAATAGGGGTCTTCTTCCCAATATGGACAATCATCCTATGAAGTTTGAATATTGTGGGCCACATGGAACTTAAGTTATGCTCCAGAAACTGTGTTCAGTTTTAAAGTAAAAGTGACCTTGACCTTTGACCTTGTGACCCTAAAATCAATAGTGGTCTTCTACCTAATATGGACAATCATATTATGAAGTTTGAATATTGTGGGACAAATAGAAATTAAGTTATGCTCCGGTAACTGTTTTCAGTTTTAAAGTAATAGTGATCTTGACCTTTGACCTTGTGACCCCAAAATCAATAGGCGTCTTCTACCCAATATGGACTATCATTCTATGAAGTTTGAACACTGTGGGTGAAATGGAACTATAGTTATGTTATGGTAACTGTTTTCAGTTTTAAGGTAATAGTGACTTTGACCTTGTGATCCAAAAATCTATAGGGGTCTTCTACCCAATATGGACAATCATCCTACCGACCGACGACCGACCGACCGACCGACCTACCAACCGACCGACTGACAGACAAATGCAAAGCAATATACCCCCACTTCTTTGAAGGGTGGCATAATATAAAAAAAATCATACAAAAATCATACAGCCTGATAAAGATGAAGTAAGTTTTTGAATAATGAATTACCTCCATGATGTAAGTCTCGAAGTCTGAAAAGTCATCTGTAAGAAAATAAGAGCATTTACTTGAAAATGTCATACATCTTCTGGAAGATAAATAAACTTATTTAATATTAAACAATGTCACATTTTCAGGTAACTCTTACATCTTAACAAATACTACAAACATTAATATTAAGCTCAATTGTAACACCCTGGATGAACAAGTTTTGTCACGTGACCACAAATGCAAACGCCGATTTAACATTTCAGCAAATATTTGCAGATATCTTTTTTTCCACTGCGAGCACAAAAGTAAGACAAAGACCTTAGGACCCGGCGTAAATTAAGCTTTTATATTATGTGAGTAGTCATTACTAGACTTTAGTAGTTTTTTAGAACACTTCGACACAAATGTTTTTTTCGCAAAGCAAACGCCGATAGTTTTTACTTTTTCCTATCATTTTTTTCACTGGAAATACATGTTGAGGTAAAATAATAGAGGATATGTCTTTTTACATGCCATTCCCGTCCCTAACTCATTTACAATTCCATTAGATCTAGCAAAGTTATATTTGACGTAATCCCATGTCATTCCCCGTATTGTCTAATTTGCAAACGTCGTTTGAACATGTAAAATATGCAAACGCCGGTTGAACATATTAGATATATAATATTTCTTGCATCTCAGACAGGATTTTCTTGCATCTCAGACAGGATTATCTACTGTTTACACCGGTGCTGGAAAACTCTGTCTTACATCCCCATGTAAGACAAGTCGCGTGCTTTAAATTACGTCATTGATGCGCGCCTTTTATGAATTAATCGCGTTCTTAAAATGACGTCATTTTTCCGTTATGAATGAAGTTGTATGTTCATACGCTACTATAAGAAAAAAGTGCGTAATGAGAATATCAGTTTTCATAATTTCTGTTCCGAAAAAAATTGACATGTAACATGCAAGAAAAAGAATCAAACACCGGCTGTCAGTACAGACGGGAATATCTAGCTCTCTGGTAACTGTTTAGCAGAAACGCGACAGAGCCTCGTTACCGCTGTAAACAGTCACTCTCGAGCTAGATATTCCAGTCTGTACCGGCAGCCGGTGTAAGATTCTTATATTCTTGCATCTCAGACAGGATTATCTACTGTTTACACCGGTGCTAGAAAACTCTGTCTTACATCCACCATGTAAGACAAGACGTGTGCTTTAAATGACGTCATTGACACGCGCCTTTAATGAATGAATCGCATTCTTAGGATGACGTCATTTTTCCATTATGAATGAAGTTGTATGTTCATAAGCTACTATAAGAAAAAAGTGCGATATATATACATCAGTTTTCATAATTTCTGTTCCGAAAATATTTGACATGTAATATGCAAGAAAAAGAATCAAACACCGGCTGTTGGTACAGACGGGAATATCTAGCTCTCAGGTAACTATTAAGCGGAAACTCGACAGATATTCCGGTCTGTACCGGCAGCCGGTGTAAGATTCTTATAAACCGGTGGTTATTTAAGTCAAGTTGCAAATATTACAATTCTCTGAACAAAAGACTTCTCTCTTTTCTCCTTTTTTATTTTAAAACATTCTTCTTCTTGAATAACAAACTTTTATAAAACTTCTGTATATCCCATATATACATTGTACATGTATACATAAAATCATATAATCTTCTCAAAAATCAATTCCACACAAAATCCGTCGGGAATAAACTTTGATTTAAAAATGTAGAAAAAAATCCATCTTCTTAGGTTGAACTATACAGCGACGTTGAACTACACAGTGAGATCACTTGGAGTTACTTGTTTCAAATAAAATTTAACGAAGGTGTTTTCTTTTGACCAATCTGCAGCGTTGAGAATTTGGACCTAAAGCTCTTGTAGAATGTGCTGTTTCGTTTTTATGTTTATCTTTATAAGCCTCTTGAATAGTTTTAAGAATATATGAAGCCAAATTTTGTGAAGAAGCTTTAGAATGAGGTACATTGTCAGAAATAAACTTGTTTAATCTTTACGTCTGAAGGATTTAGTTCTTTTAAGATAGATAGCAAATGCTCTTCTTGGATGGTCTTAAAAGCTGGTACAAAAATTTTTGCTGATGAATGACCAGGTCTATCCTGTTTAGCCAAACCTTGTCTGCTAAAAGTTTCCCCATCTGCCTTCACAGAAATAGCTCCTCCTAATGTTAACGCTTGAAGGTGGCTGGCTCCCCTGAATGTCGTGATAGCTGTAAGAAAAACAACTTTATATGTTAAAAATTCAATTGATGTTTTTCTCAAAGGTTCAAAAGGAAATGTTTGTAGTGAACTAAGAACTTTAGGCAAATCCCATTCAGGCAATAACTTTGTTACAGGAGTTCTTAAATTGAATACTTTTAATTATCTGATAACAAACGGATGTTGACCAATAGGTGTGTTATCTACTGGAGGTAAAACTGCAGATAAAATAGAGCGGTAACCTACTGTAAACCTTTATTGTACAAATCTGATAAAAACTCAGCACAAGTATTTAAGGATGCTGTGAAGGAATCAATATTCTTTTGACGACACCATATCATAAATTGTCTTAATTTACTGGAGTAATCTTTCTGAGTACCAGTTCTCCAGCTGGTTGTAAGAAGTTTTGAAAAAAAATCTTTTTCTCTAAACTGTCTGTCGATAGCAACCATGCAGTCAGTTTCAGAACACCTGGATTTGGATGACATATCTGAGATTTTGGTTGTTGTAACACGTTTGTAACCAATAGAAGACATAACGGTTGAGCTTCCGGCAGATTCAATAAATCTGGAAACCATGGGCGTAGTGGCCAGAATGTTATTAGAATCAGTTTTCAATGAAATTGTTTAATATGATGAAGAACTCTGGAAATGAGACAAATATAGTTCAGCGTTCAAAAAGACATCAACGGGTGCTTGCATATATTTCAAATGACCAACCGACGTTTGCCCATTTTACATAATCAAACGACGTTTGCAAAATCGACAACAAGTGGAAAACATGGGTTTATCTCAAATATAACCTTGCTAATGAAATTATGAATAAGTTAGGTACGAAAATTACTTGTAAAAAACATATATCTACTATTATTTTCCCTCAACATAGGTTTCCAGTGAACAAAAAAGATTAGAAAAGGTAAAACCTATCGGCGTTTGCCTACCAAAAAGAAAATTTGTGTCGAAGTGTTCTAAAAAATCACAGAAGCCTCGCAATTACTACATACATAAAATAAAAGCTCAATTAACGCCGGGTCCTAAGGTCTAGGTCATAATTTTGTGGATGCAATAGAAAAAAAGATATTTTCAAATAATTACCTGAAATCGGGTCCGTAATTGCTGAAATGTAAAATCGGCGTTTGCATTTGAGGTCATGTGACAAAACTTGTTCATCCAGGGTGTGTAATCTTTCACACATGCAAACTCTTAGTACGAGGGATGATCCAGAATTGACAGGAATTTTGTTCATAATTCTGATAAATTTCATTATGTTTTCATTTGGTTAATACAATCTTAAATTTGATGTTTCTTTTATTAATTGCAAAATATTATTTAATAAATGGCATCCAGTACAATCAGAGGGCATAATTACATAACTATGGAAATGCCACTGCCCATAGGGTCCAGGGCTCACGCTGTCGGTCGCCATAGTGCCCATTTGCGATTATTTTATAAGATTGGCGATTATTTCTGCATTTTGGCCACAAAATCTGGCGATTATTTTTTACTTCCAACAGTGTTTATATAAGGTGTAAAAATCGATAAAGAATGCAGTAGACCTAAATAACACCAGCGGGGTGCATTTAATTAGGTGTCAACTTTTTACCAGTCACGTGCTGCTTACTATATTGCCCGAGGTGATAAAATACATGCAAGATATATAATTGTATAAGTACTTTAAAGATATTGTCCAGCATTTATAATAGCCATCAAATATCCGTCAATTAGCCGCAAAATTCGTTTTAAAATTGATAAACTGGATACTGACTTACCCAAAATTTACCGTGAATTGCAGTAATTGCAAATTTTGATTTTTTGTTTGTTTTAAGCTACTTGACTAAATCGCCAGTGGAAAACAATGGCAAAATATTCAAAAAGTATTAACTTCCAAACAACTATTTGCACAACAACCAAAATTGTGAATATTTCATCAGAAAACAGGAAAAATCCGATTGTCACATATTTTCGCGACACCGATAATTTTGATATTTATTTAAAGGTGAAATAAGCTATGTTCTGTTTAAAAATCTTTACAGAAATCATTGCAGAAAATTAGTATTACATTGGTGATGATGATATTTTTCAGTAAATTATTCAGAAAAAAGGCTGCATTCTGTGAATGAGTTTGCAAACTTGTGTTATTTCTATAGGCTAATATGACCTAGATCTACTCCAGTTCTGTGTGAAATGTGGAAATTGACAGTGGTTATAGCTGACAATATTTGATTAGAACAAACAAAAGAAGTTGTCTGATAACAGCATTATGTAAAGTTATAATGAATCTTTAATATTATTGTTATACAGTCATTATACTAATTATAATGTTTTTATTCTGTTCTATAATAAAAATTAAAGTTGTGGTTCTATTTAAAAAAGGTAGGTATCAATATACACAAATATATCAGTTTACCGTATTTGAGAATCCTTTTAAAACTGAAAAAAGTTTTATATAAATGTAATGTTTATTTAATCAACTGCTCATGTTGTTAATCGCTAATTCGTGATAGCCCGCTGAACTTTTGGCTATTATTTTTTTAAGTTGAAAATATTGGCTATTATTTTATTTGAGCCAGTGTGAGCCCTGGGGTCACAGCTCAAAAAACGCAATGTAACATACACCAAAGTGCCTGATACAACAAGGCTATTGCCAAGCAGGGACAACCTTCAACTTTTTCTTACTTCAAAGGTCAAACACACTGAAGAAAGATTATTGCAGTAAAGAAAAACCCTAGACAGCATAAACTGTCTTGAACATATCATTATTCAAATCTCATATTTGACCTTGATGTTCAAGGTCATTCAAAGATCAAGGTCATTCAAAGGTAGTCAAATTTGAATTAATCATCATAATGTCATATTTGTCATCAGTGTTCTTGTGTCCAAGAATGAACCAAAGCCACAGATAATTTACAAAGTTATGACAATTTAAGCAAATTTCAGTATTTTGACCTTGATGGTTAAGGTCAATTAAAGGTCAAGATCACATCAGAAGAATTCAACATGCTGGTTTTGTCATAATTGTTCTTTTGTCCAAGTATGAAACAAATTTGTAAATAAATAATAAAGTAATGAAAATTCATACAAATTTCAATAAATTAAACTTGATAATCAATGTCAATTTAAGGTTAAGGTTACAAGGATCACATTTCTAGGTGACTTGGGCGAATTAGTCACCCTGTCTTTTTCCATTTTACCCAGTTTGCTTAGAAAAAATTAAAACAAAACCGCCCTTACATGGATAAATTCAAAATAATTTCCCAAATTTATGTCAAAATTGTCCACGCTCAGCCTAATTCAAAACGGTCCATTAAACCTATGTTCATTGGTTGGTAAAATTAGAAAAACCAATGAAAAGCTATGATACAACTGCCATGACTCATTAAATTAATCGTTACAATTAGATATTACATTAGTTTGTTTGTTTCAAATGAAAAATGCACAACAGAAAACATCTACATAGCACTAATAAGGGTTTTTGTGTTGGAAACAAGGATGGAGAAGAAAAATGTCAAACATGTACGTAATGGATTAAAACTGTTTTGTCAATAAATATATATAATTTCTTTCGTTTGAGCAGACGAATTAGAAAGAAATTATTTTCCCTTCAATCGTGTAAAGTCTCCGATAGGGGTCGCGATTAGCGCACAAAGTTTTCGTGCGTAACAGTAGTCAAGTTATGAGTCAGTTCTGCTTTGGGTTACTGACCATTGTACACGTCGATTATATTTTACGTTTTATAAAACATAAATTTTGTGTATCATGTAGGCCTCATTAATGACAGCCAAAATCAATAGGGGTCATCTACTGGTCATGACCAATCATCATATAAAGTTTGAAGTTCCTAGGCCTAAGTGTTCTTTAGTTATTGATCGGAAACCGTTTTTACTTACAAGGTTGTGACCTTGACCTTTGACCCCAAAATCAATAGGAGTCATCTACTGGTCATGGCCAATCATCATATAAAGTTTGAAGTTCCTAGACCTAAGCATTCTTTAATTATTTATCTGAAACCATTTTTACTTACAAGGTCAATGTGACCTTGACCTGTGACCCCAAAATCAATAGGGGTCATCTACTAATCATGACCAATCACCATACCAAGTTTGAAGTTCCTAGGCCTAAGCATCGAGTGGAAACCATTTTTAACTTCAAGTAAATGTGACCTTGACCTTTGACCCCTTGACCCCAAAATCAATAGGGTTCATCTACTGGTCATGACCAATCACCATACCAAGTTTGAAGTTCCAAGGCCTAAGCCTTCTTTAGTTATTGATCGGAAACCGTTTTTACCTACAAAGTCAAAGTGACCTTGACCTTTGACCCCAAAATCAATAGGTGTCATCTACTGGTCATGACCAATCACCATACCAAGTTTGAAGTTCCAAGGCCTAAGCCTTCTTTAGTTATTGATCGGAAACCGTTTTTACCTACAAGGCCAATGTGACCTTGACCTTTTACCCTTGACCCCAAAACCAATAGGGTCATCTACTGGTCATGACCAATCACCATACCAAGTTTGAAGTTCCTAGGCCTAAGCGTTCTTTAGTTATTGACCGGAAACTGTTTTTACCTACAAGGTCAATGTGACCTTTGACCCCTTGATCCCAAAAATCAATAGGGGTCATCTACTTGTTATGGCCAATCACCATACCAAGTTTGAAGTTCCTAGGCCTAAGCTTTCTTTAGTTATTGATCGGACACCGTTTTTACCAACAAGGTCAATGTGACCTTGACCTTTGATCCCTTGACCCCAAAATCAAGAGGGGTCATGTACTGGTCATGAGCAATCACCATACCAAGTTTGAAGTTCCTAGACTTAAGCATTCGTTAGTTATTGATCGGAAACCGTTTTTACCTACAAGGTCAATGTGACCTTGACCTTTGACACCTTTACCCCAAAATCAATAGGGTTCATTTACTGGTCATGACCAATCACCATACCAAGTTTGAAGTTCCTAGGCTTAAGGGTTCTTTAGTTATCACTCGGAAACCATTTGGTCTACGGACCGACAGACCGACAAATGCAAAGCAATATACCCCCTCTTCTTTGAAGTGGGGGCATAATTATTGGAGCGTTCTAATTATTAAACATTAATATAAATAAAGTTGAAAAACTATCCCAACACAAAAGAAAAATGTCAGGTATAAAATGGTTGACCTTTTTTTATTCATGCTTGGTCTTAAGAGACTGTTTCATTAAGCGATCATTTTTGTTGTTTTCCTTGCGCGGTCGTTTAATACACGTTTCACTGTACATTAACTTGCAGTGGTTGCAGTTTGTTATAAGAAGATAATATTTTTTTCTCTACTGCACACATGTTAATTATTCTGTGGAAAAAATCCTCATGAATTTTATTAAGTTTATATTAACTAGGTGACTCTGCAGTGAAACCATTGTCTAGTAATATTTTTGGGGGAAATATTCGAAACTAGCGATTTATTAAAATAAAATGTTTTTACTTCAGCAAAACATCACCTGGCTGCAATGACTACATCAAAACAAGCTGAACCTATAATAAAAATGATTGAAAAAACAACAGCTGTCACAGGAGACAGCGATTCAGCTCAGCTATTCAAATACTGGACGCAGTAAGGAAGATAAAACTATGAAAGAACAAGATTGCATTTGAGAAAAATGCTATGCCACCGCATTAATACAACACTAAATAGTAGTGTAGGAACAGATTTTTTTGTTTCTATACAATTTTGTAGATTGTCATAATGCATAGATTCCTGACCTATCTAATTCTTATCAGATTAGTGGTTAAATCTGTTGTTATCTAATAAAAGATGAGAGTAGGAATATATCAATGCACTCGAGTCTAGTGAATTTGGTGGTGAAGGTCATATTTCACACAGCCTAAATTTCATGACTTCATCAAAGGACAACACAGTAAGACACTTTGTCAAAATCTAGGTCAGCTGATATCAAAGCTCACTTTACATCTTAATCTGTGCACATGGTTCAAATTTCATAGCTGTACATCAAAGGACAAGGAAGTAGGTCACATCATCAAAATCTAGGTCACCTGATATCAAAATTCAATTTTACAACTAAAATTGTGCACATGGTCAAAATTTCATTGCTGTACATCAAAGGACAAGAAAGTAGGTCACTGTCCCTTTGGGCAAGGCAAAATTTTGGACCCAAGGGTTTAATTCAAAACAATCTTGATACAGGTCCACCAAACAACATTTCAAGTCAAATATCTAAGCTGTAGCTTTCTCCCATTCAGAAAACATTTGTTTTATTTTCTGTTTTACTATGTGTACATAATGAGAATCACTGCCCCCGGGCAGGGCCAATTTTAACACCAGGGGAAAAATTTGAACAACTTTAGTTGAGGACCTATAGATGATATATATAATATAGCAAACATCAAAGCTCTATGCCTTGTACCTTCAGACAAAAATATTTTTTATTTTTTTACTATATGCACATAATGAAAATTAATGACCCCCGGGGCAGAACCAATTTTACCCCAGGGCTATAATTTGAACAATCTTGGTAAAGGTTCACTTCCCAAAGTCTCATGCCATATATTTAACCTCTAGCCTTTGTCAATCCAGAGAAGAGGATTTTTCAATCAGAAGAGAGGATTTTTCAAGTTTTTACTTTATACATATAAGGAAAACTATCGCCTCTGGGGCAGTGCAATTTTAACACTAGGGGCATAATTAAAACAACTTTAGTAGAGGACCAATAGATAATATTATATACCAAATATCAAAGCTCTAAGCCTTGTACCTTAAGACAAGAAGATTATTTAATTTTTTACTATATGTACATAGTGAAAATCAATGACCCCTGGGGATGGGGCCAATTTTAACCCCAGGGCTATAATTTGTACAATCCTGCTAGAGGTTCACTACATAATGTTTCATGCAAAATATCTTAACTCTAGCCTTTGTAAATTTAGAGAAGATGATTTTTATAAGTTTTTACTATATACATATAAGGAAAACCTATGGCCCCTGGGGCGGGGCGAATTTTGACACTAGATCAATGAACCCCGGGGCTGGGGCAATTTTGACCCCAGGGTTATAATTTGAACAATCTTGCTAGAAGTTCACTTCACAATGTTTCATGCCAAATATCTAAACTCTAGCATTTGTCAATTGCTAGAAGAAATTGTTTTAAAGTTTTTACTATAAGTTTTTACTATATTCATATTTCATTTAAGGAAAACCAATGACCCCTGCGGCGGGGCCGATTTTGATCCAAGGGCTATAATTTGAACAATCTGGGTAGAGGTCTACCAGACAATGCCTTATGCAAAATATCTAAGCTCTAGGTCTTTTGGATCTTTACAAGAAGGTATTTTAAGTTTTTACTATATGTACATATAGTAAAAATCAATGACCCCCGGGGCGGGGCCAATTTTGACCCCAGGGCTATAATTTGAACAATCTTGGTAAGGGTCTACCAGACAATGCCTTATGCAAAATATCTGAGCTCTAGGCCTTTTGGGTCTTTACAAGAAGCTATTTCAAGTTTTTACTATATGTACATATAGTGAAAATCAATGACCCCCGGGGCGGGGCCGATTTTGACCCCATGGCTATAATTTGAACAATCTTGGTAAGGGTCTACCAGACAATGCCTTATGCAAAATATCTAAGCTCTAGGCCTTTTGGGTCTTTACGAGAAGGTATTTTAAGTTTTTACTATATGTACATATAGTGAAAATCAATGACCTCCGGGGCGGGGCCGATTTTGACCCCAGGGCTATAATTTGAACAATCTTGGTAGAGGTCTACCAGACAATGCCTTATGTAAAATATCAAAGCTCTAGGCCTTTTGGGTCTTTACAATACAAGAAGATTTTTTAAATTTATTCTTATAATTTCTTTTGGTTGCCATGGCAACCAGATTTCTGCATGGAATGAAATTCTTTGAATAACTTTGGAAGCCCTTCACCCAAGGATCAATCCTGCCAAGTTTGGTTGAAATTGGACTTGTGGTTTTTCACAAGAAGATTTTTTAAGTTCACTATTTAATCTATATAACACACAAACAAACAAACACACACACAGGTGAATCGCTATATGCCACCGCATCGCAGATGCTGCGGTGGCATAAAAATAATTAAGATATAAATATATTTCTTATGGTTGTAAACATAAATTTAAATTTCAAGCAGAAAAATTTCTGGAAATAGTCACACTAGAGTTATGGACCATGTTACACAACATGTGTGTAATGATAAAAAATATATATATAAAGTTTGAAGTAGATACCTTAAAAAGTTATAATACTTCTTAAAGAAAATCTAAGATCAAAGGGAGATCAATCTAAAAATATTGCATCAAGAGTTAAGAACCTTGTCACATAAGACCTGGTTGATAATAAGGAATATGTATTAATAAGTTTGAGGTAGATATCTTTAAAACTAAATAAGTTATAGTAAAAATAACTTTTTTCAAGTAAAAATATAAGTTAATGGGGAGATAATTTTGGCAATATTGTTGCTAGAGTTATGAACCTTGTCACATAAGATGTGGTTGATGATAAGGAACATATATATTTGAAGTTTGAAGTTTATACCTTAAGAAATGAAAGTTATAGTGAAAAATATTTTACTGCACCAAAACTTTAATCTGAAATCTGGACGCAGACGCTGGGGCGAGTAGGACAGCTCTCCATATACTTCGTATAGTCAAGCTAAAAATCAGACTCAATAGCGTGATCCCTCACCCTGGGTCATATCAGAATAATTCAACATGTTGGTTTGGTCATAAGGGTTCTTTTGTCTATTGTATAAAACAAGTCAGTAAATAAATAAAGTTACAATTTAATCCAAATTCAATAATTTGAACCTCAAGGTCAAGGTCATTTATGAGTGAAGGGGTCTGTCTGATTAATTTGAAGGTCTATCCTAGAAGATTGTTATATTAAAGTTTGAAGACAATCCATTCAAAAATAACAAAGTTATAACCACAAATAGCAAAAATCAGCCAAAAAAAATGCAAATTTTGAACATTAAATTTGAAGGTCAATTGATGAATATATGTCAAGTTTAGCCTGGTCTACTTGAAAGAAATGTCCCAAAGGTTGATATGGCAAAGTATGAAGACAATACACCAGGAACTTAACAAGAGAGCCAAGATGGCCCTAGATCACTCACCTGACCCATCAAACTCATCTGAGCAATTACCTAGATATGCATCCTAACCAAGTTTCATGACAATTGAGTCAAAAATGTGACAACTAGTGCTAACAAGGTTTTTCCATCTTTAGGCAGTGTGACCTAGTTTTTGACCCTAGGTGACCCATATTCGATCTTTACCTCGAACTCAAACAAACTTGCAGACCAATTTCCAGGATAACAACAATTGCAACCAGAGAGTTAACAAGATTTTTCTATTTTTAACTCCTGTGACCTAGTTTTTCATCAGAGTTGACCCTTATTCGAACTCACTCAAGCAATTTATTAGACAAGAATCCTGACCAAGTTTCATGACAATTGAGTAAAAAATGTGACCACTAGAGTGTTAATAAGGTTTTTCCATATTTTGGCAGTATGACATAGTTTTTGACCCCAGGTGACCCATATTTGAGCTTGACCTAGAAATCATCAAAACAAACTTTCAAACTAATTTCCAGGATATTTGAATCAAAACAGTAGCCACTAAAGTGTTTATAAAACAAGAGGGCCATGATGGCCCTGGATCGCTCACCTGACACAACCGCATCAAAGCAATGTCTTAAACAAGCATCATGGCCAAGTTTGATGACAACTGAGTCAAACATGTGACCTCTAGTGTGTTAAAAAGATTTTTCCATATTTGGGCAATGTGACCTAATTTTTGACCGGACACGACCCATATTCAAACTTGACCTAGAAATCATCAAAACAACCTTCCTGACCAATTTCCAGGAAATTTGGATCAAAACTGCAGCCACTAGAGTGTTAAAAAGATTTTTCTACTTTTAGCTCCTGTGACCTAGTTTTTGACCGGACATGACCAATCTTAGCACTTGACCCAGAAATCATCAAAACAACCTTCCTGACAAATTTCCAGAATATTTGAATCAAAACTGCAGCCACTATAGTGTAAACAAATTTTTTCTATTTTTAGCTCCTGTGACCTGGTTTTTAACCTGAGATGACCCATCTTAGAACTTGACCCAGAAATCATCAAAACAACCTTCCTGACAAATTTCCAGAATATTTGAATCAATACTGCAGCCACTAGAGTGTTTACAAGCTTTTTCTATTTTTAGCTCCTGTGACCTAGTTTTTGACCGGAGATAACCCATCTTTGAACTTAACCTAGAAATCGTCAAAACAACCTTCTTGACAAATTTCCAGAATATTTAGATGAAAACTGCAGCCACTAGTGTTAACAAGCTTTTTCTATTTTTAGCTCCTGTGACCTAGTTTTTGACCAAAGATGACCCATCTTCGAACTTGACCTAGAAATCATCAAAACAACCTTCCTGACAAATTTCCAAAATGTTTGGATGAAAACTGCAGCAAATAGAGTGTTAACAAGCTTTTTCTATTTTTAGCTCCTGTGACCTAGTTTTTGACCGGAAATGACCCATCTTCGAACTTGACCCAGAAATCATCAAAACAACTTTCCTGACAAATTTCCAGAATATTTGGATGAAAACTGCAGCCAATAGAGTGTTAAAAAGCTTTTTCTATTTTTAGCTCCTGTGACCTAGTTTTTGACCGGAGATAACCCATCTTCGAACTTGACCCAGAAATCATCAACACAACCTTCCTGACAAATTTCCAGAAAATTTGGATCAAAACTGCAGTTACTAGAGTGTTAACAAGCTTTTTCTATTTTTAGCTCCTGTGACCTAGTTTTTGACCGGAGATGACTCATCTTCGAACTTAACTTAGATATCATCTAAACAACCTTCCTGACAAATTTCCAGAATATTTGAATGAAAACTGCAGCCCCTAGAGTGTTAACAAGCTTTTTCTATCTTTAGCTCCTGTGACCTAGTTTTTGAACAGTCATGACCCATCTTTGAACTAGACCTAGAAATCATCAAAACAACTTTCCAGACAAATTTCCAGAATATTTGGATGAAAACTGCAGGCCCTAGAGTGTTAACAAGCTTTTTCTATTTTTAGCTCCTGTGACCTAGTTTTTGACCGAAGATGACCCATCTTCGAACTTGACCTAGAAATCATCAAAACAACTTTCCTGTCAAATTTCCAGAATATTTGGATGAAAACTGCAGCCACTAGAGTGTTAACAAGCTTTTTCTATTTTTAGCTCCTGTGACCTAGTTTTTGACCGGAGATGACTCATCTTCGAACTTGACCTAGATATCATCAAAACAACCTTCCTGACAAATTTCCAAAATATTTGGATGAAAACTGCAGCCACTAGAGAGACCTAGTTTTTGACCCGAGATAACCCATCTTCGAACTCGATCAGTATTTCATTGACAAACATTCTGACAAAGTTTGATGATGATCCAATCAAAACTGTGACTGCTAGATTGTTAACAACCCAATTGTTGACGACGCACGACGACGCACGCCGGACATAGCCCCATCACTATAACTCACCTTGACCACTTCGTGGTCAGGTGAGCTAAAAATTCTATTTTCATCTGCTGTGACCTAGTTTTTCATCTGAAGCAATTACCTAGACAAGCATCCTGACAAAGTTTGATGATGATTGAGGCAAAAATGTGACTGCTAATGTTTTGACCAACAAATTTGGACGGACGACAGACAACGGACATTCAATGATCCTAAAAGCTCACCCTGAGCTAGCTCAGGTGAGCTTAAAAGTTATGATCAAGGTACATGTTTCAAACGGCAACACTGACATGACAATTATTATTTTATTTTTTTCAAAAAAAAGTCAAGCTAAAAATATATGTCTCCAAAAATGAGGTAGGGTACTGATCTCTCCTGTGAAGAGTTGTCGAAATCTGGCTAGCAATTTGACCTGTCAAAGACTCAAAGTCTGAAAAGATTTTTCTATTTATATCTGTGGCGACCATTTTGTGCAGCAAAGCAGAACATGCCGGCAATATGCACATTGGTACTGATCACTTCTGTGAAGTTTCAATGCAATCCTACTTTAAGTTTGACGGACAGACGATGGCTCAAATTTTGGTATTTAAGCGGCTACTCTTTTGTCCTCTCTATTGTTCTTTTAGCCACATTTATGAGAAAAGTAGCTACATAAGAGTTTACTGAATAAATAGCCTCAAAGGAAATTTACTGTTACTTATTGTTCCCATAGCCCACTAAGTATCTATATGCCTGTACATACAGACAGATGGCAAAGGCAAAAACAATGTCTCCCAAAAACTTTTTAAAAAATGTTTTTAAAAAATGTTCTTTTTTTTTTTTTAAAAATTCCAATAGGTAGACATGTCACATTTGTTGTTCTGTCCAAATATGAATCACTACCATAATGTTCGATGATAAATTTTACATTTGAAACTGTGCACAATTGGTCCAAATTTCATAGCTGTAAATCAAAGGACAAGAAAGTGGGTCACATCTTAAAGATTATTATGTTTAAATTTGAAAACAGTCCATTCAAAAACAACAAAGTTTTATCTTCTAAAAGAAAAATCAGAAAAATTAAGCAAACAGTAGATATTTGACATTGTAGGTCAAGGTCATTTATGACTGAAGTTTGGTTGGTCTGATCTACTTGAAGGTCTAGTCTTGTCCCAAGTGTTGTTGTGACCAAGTTTGAAGACAATACACCAAGAATGATCAAGGTTTAAGTCTGCGGACAGCAATAGCAATGCTGTCATGACTGTAACATTCCTGAATTTTTTTTCTTTGAAAAAAAAAAGTCGAGCTTATAAAACTTTCACGTACAGTCCAACCTCGATTATTCGAAGTTCCCGGGACTGAAAATTTACTTCGAAAAATCGATGGGTTCGAATAATCCAAATCCGAACATAGTGACAGACAAAAACTACACCACTTGACCATATCGCAAATTCTAGCGGAATTAAATGTTTACAACTCATCTGTTACCGGTAATCAATTGAGAAAAACAAATAAACAATGATAAATGTTTAAAATATTTTTATTGTTAACTTAAACATAACTACTTGCATTTTATTTCCAGATTCTGTAGCACATATAGCGTATAGGTTAATATAAACATGCATGAACATTAAAAATATCGCTGTCATCTTCCGTATGAGAGAAAAAAAACATCGGGCACGGCGCAGGATTTAAATCATAGATATACAATGCATTACAAATGTATTCAACATTATACAAGTAATATTAATATTTTATCTTCGTCAAAATATAAACAAGCAACTTGAAAAGTCATATTATTTTTCACTTCTAAATGTAATTTTCACAGTCACATTTCGGTAATATTAAACATCCACAATTGCTCAGCCAGAATATCTTGTGCTAACGTAGACATTTTGCACTGACTTGAAATAGAAACTGGGAATTCACATTTATAAAGAAAAACATGACACAGTTCGCTAGTTGTTTGTTTTTATTTGTTTATTTTTTCAATCCATTCTTTAATTAAAATCTTAATTTGAACAGATTTAACCGTCCAATTAATATCACAGTTTATTTTCATTTGTTTAGTTTCATTCACTAATTAAAACTAGAACTGCCACTATCTTGGCGTGAATACCCCCGCATACCACTTTGTCAGAATCAACAGTGGCCATTTAGAGCTCAAGGACAACCTCCCTGCCAAATCTGAGGTTACTAAGCCAGTGCATTGCTAAGTTATGTATTCTACAAGCTTCAAATGTGAAAATGTCAAAATCAATACATTGCTGACAGGACATTCTTTAGCAATTGAGAAGAAAAGCTTTTTATTGTCAAGGTCCCTGTGACCTTGACCTTTGACCCAGTGACCTTAAAGTAAATAGGGGTCACCTTATAGTCATGATCAACATCCATGCCAAATATGAAGACTGTGGGTCAAAGGAATCTTAAGTAAATGGGTGGACAAACTTTTTGAAGTCAAAGTCCCTATGACCTTGACCTTTGATCCAGTGACCTCAAAATCACAAGGGGTCATCTACTTATCATGATCAACATCCATGCCAAATATGAAGACTGTGGGTCAAAGGAATCAAAAGTTATTGGGCAGATAAACTTTTTGAAGTCAAAGTCCCTGTGACCTTGACCTTTGACCTGGTGACCTCAAAATTAATAGGGGTCATCTACTAATCATGACTAACCTCCATGCCAAACATGAAGACTGTGGGTCAAAGGAATCTTAAGTTATAGGGCGGACAAGCTTTTTGAAGTCAAGGCCCCTGTGACCTTGACCTTTGACCTGGTGACCTCAAACTCAATAGGGGTCATCTACTAATCATGACTAACCTCCATGTCAAATATGAAGACTATGGGTCAAAGGAATCTTAAGTTATTGGGCGGACAAGCTTTTTGAAGTCAAGGCCCCTGTGACCTTGACCTTTGACCTGATGACCTCAAAATAAATAGGGGTCATCAACAAATCATGACTAACCTCCATGCCAAATATGAAGACTATGGGTCAAAGGAATCTTAAGTTATTGGGCGGACAAGCTTTTTGAAGTCAAGGCCCCTGTGACCTTGACCTTTGACCTGGTGACCTCAAAATCAATAGGGGTCATCTACTAATCATGACTAACCTCCATGCCAAATATGAAGACTATGGGTCATAGGAATCTTAAGTTATTGGGCGGACAAGCTTTTTGAAGTCAAGGCCCCTGTGACCTTGACCTTTGACCTGGTGACCTCAAAATCAATAGGGGTCATCTACTAATCATGACTAACCTCCATGCCAAATATGACGACTGTAGGTCAAAGGAATCTTAAGTTATTGGGCGGACAAGCTTTTTGAAGTCAAGACCCCTGTGACCTTGACCTTTGACCTGGTGACCTCAAAATCAATAGGGGTCATCTACTAATCATGACTAACCTCCATGCCAAATATGACGACTGTAGGTCAAAGGAATCTTAAGTTATTGGGCGGACAAGCTTTTTGAAGTCAAGGCCCCTGTGACCTTGACCTTTGACCTAGTGACCTCAAAATAAATAGGGGTCATCTACTAATCATGACTAATCTCCATGCCAAATATGAAGACTAAGGGTCAAAGATATCTTAAGTTATTGGGCGGACAAGAAAAAACCGACGGACTGCCGGACGGCCGGACAAGCTGATTCCAGTATACCCCCCTTACAACTTTGTTGTGCGGGGGTATAATAATCATTTTGAACACTTTTAACCGTCCAATTAAAAGCGTACAATTAATGTTCGGTAATTAAAGTTGAAAATGTACACGCAAATCGTTATTATCACGATTAACTAAATACACGAACCATTGTTAGAAGTTTTTCCGCAACGTTTTTCACAAGTCGGGACGGTCAGCGAGTCAATCAGTGCCAATTAGTCTGGCTTCGAATAATAGGTGTGAAATTCTTATATAATGATATAATCGGGACCGAAATTTTGCTTCGAAAAATAGGAGGTATTCGGATAATGCATTTCGAAAAATACGTTGGTATTTATATTAGTTTATATAGAGATGAAAACGGGACCGTAGATCAACTTCGGATAATGCCGGGTATTCGAATAATGGGTTGTCGAATAACCGGGGTCGGACTGTATTTAATAAAGTTCTTAAACCTAGCATTTATATAAAATGCTTTAACCAATCACTTACTCTCAAGTGAAATTACAATTTGCAGAATAAGCACTTGCTCCACTAGCAACAAGGTAGAAATATGGTGATTTTACCCGTATCATTTTTCTGTTAATATGGACATGACCATTTCAAGGGAAAATTCGTAAGAACTGCCTGATTAGTGAACTATGCAGGCCATCATCAGGCAGCACAGATGTCCCAGTATAACTTGGTTTGCATTAGTCATATAAATAGATTCATGTTTGAGCTGTAACATCTACCTACGTACCTTTTAATTCCATTTCAACTTAAACCTTCTCCATTATTGAATATTCAATTTAAAAATCTACATTATACTGAGATTGGAAATTTTCATCACCTGATTTTGATGAATTAACTCATACATGCTATTAAAAGGCTGGGAAGTTACAAAACATTTAAAATAAATTTAAAACTTTTTGTTGACTGTTTTTGTTTCTGTTTACATGAAACGCTGTTAATGAAATGATAACCTAACCAAACAAAAATGTTTGTGAAACACTTATGCACTCCCCCACCCACCCTGGCCAAATCAATAGGGAACCAACAGACAGACAGCATAGTCATATCCCATCCCTTCTGTGAAGGGGGCATAAAAATAAAAATCAGATTATGGTTTCAAAGCAGTGCATTTTGATATATTTTCTACTTTTGAGAATCAATGCACCCTTAAGCAGGGTAAAAACAAGAGCTGTCACAGGAGACAGCGAAGCTCGACTAATAAAATACTGGACGCAGTAAGGAGGACAAAACTATGAAAGAAAAATCAATTATGTATAATTATGTATTAAGTTATAGTAAAAAAATAACATTTGTTAACATAAATTCCAAGATCAAGGGGAATAATTCTAGAAATAGTCATGCTAGAGTTATGGACCTTGTCACACAACATTTGTGTAATGATTAGAAATATATATTTGAAGTTTGAAGTAGATACCTTAACAAATAAAGAAGTTATTATATTTCTTAAAGAAAATCCTAAGTTCAAAGAGAGATAAATCTGTAAATATTGCTTCAAGAGTTATGAACATTGTCACATAAAATGTAATTGATGATAAGGAATAAGTATTTGAAGTTTGAGGTAGATACCTTTAAAAATAAAAAAGTTATAATAATAAATAACATTTTTCTAGTAAAAAAATCTAAGTTTATGGGGAGATAATTCTTGCAATATTGGTGCTAGAGTTATGAACCTTGTCACATAAGATGTGGATGATAATAACGTAAATATATTTGAAGTATGAAGTTGATCCCTTTAGGAATAAATAAGTAACAGTAAAAAATAATATTTTTTATGTCAAATTCTAAGTTCAAAGGGAGATAAATCTGAAAATATTGTTGCTAGAGTTATGAACCTTGTCACATAAGATGGGGATGATGATAAGGTACATATATTTGAAGTATGAGGTTGATCCCTTAAGAAATAAAGAAGTAACAGTAAAAAATAATATTTTTTATGGAAAATTCTAAGTTCAAAGGGAGATAAATCTGAAAATATTGGTGCTAGAGTTATGAACCTTGTCACATAAGATGTGGATGATGATAACATAAATATATTTGAAGTATGAGGTTGATCCCTTAAGAAATAAAGAAGAAATAGTAAGAAATAGTATTTTTTGAGGAAAATTCTAAGTTCAAGGGGAGATAAATCTGAAAATATTGGTGCTAGAGTTATGAACCTTGTCACATAAGATGTGGTTGATGATAAGGAACATATATTTGAAGTTTGAAGTTGATACCTTAAGAAATGACAAAGTTATAGTGAAAAATATTTTACTGCACCAAAACTTTAATCTAAAATCTGGACGCGGACGCCGACGCCGGGGCGAGTAGGACAGCTCTCCATATACTTCGTATAGTCGAGCTAAAAATTGTAACTGTTATATTTGCAGGGAACATTAACTAACAATAAATTTCTCATATTTTTCAAGATTCATTTTTTGAAAATTTGATTTTTTTCTTATATGCAGCCAAGCAGTTTTGAAGCTTACATATTACAAACAAATAACTTACAGCCATCAACTGGGTCAGGTGGTTCAATTTTTTTTCCTGGTAATTTTGTTCCACTGAAACCTCTATCTAAGGGATCTAGTTTTCCAGATGTTTTTTTCCTTTGAAATTTACTTCCAGAATCTGTAATGTCCTCTTGCTTATCAGCTATACGCACACCTAGATCACCAACATTTTCTTTTCCAGAAATATGAGTTGACAAACCAGGAAACACATACCCACTGGCACCTAAAATATATTGACACATGCTTGCAAACCTTTTCTAAACAATTCATTAGCTTATTGAAATATCCTGCCAACTTTTTCACAAGTGACAACAAGATCCCTTATATTGCTCAACTGGTTATTAGGGCTCTAGATCAAAAGGAACAATTACAGTGACATTATGCTAAGATTTTCAATCAATATGTACTCTTGGATGGGCATAATGGAGGCAGGACAAGATTTTCTATTTTAAGCTCTGGTTGCCATCATGTGCAGCGAAGCAGAACATGCCAGTGATGTGCATAACTAGGGATGGTACTGATCACTATTGTAAAGTTTGGTTGAAATCCCACCAGTAGTTTGACCTGTGAAGGCCGCACAAGATTTTTTTTTTTTTTAGCTCTGGTGGCCATTTTAAGCTGTGAAGCGGAACGTGCTGGTGATGTGCACAACTAGGAATGGTACTGATCACTCCTGTAAAGATTCAATCAGTAGTTTTACCTGTGAAGGGCCGACATCAGCTAAATGCGGACGGATGGACAACCGGATGTCAGGCCGAAATGAAATAAGGGGCCATTTCTTTTGTTATTTACTATTGTATAATAGAGGGCCAATGGCCCCTTACTCTATTGTTACAGAATGAACTTTATTGTTCTCTTTTGTTCTGTTTACAGTTAGATGGCCCCCTATCCTTATTCGGTAGAGCGGACGGACAGAAGGACAGACAGACTGCCATCTACCCATATTTTAAGTTTCATAAAAATATTTCCAGTACTTTTCAAGTTATCGCGGGATCCAGTTTGTAGATGGACGGACTGACAGACAGACAGACGGTAAACCTAAAGTCCCCTCTGGTAAACCGGTAGGGGACTAATAAAGGATATGATCTGTTACAAGGTATATTTCATGTTTGGGTATGTGGGTAATTCACTTTGACAAGTGTGACCCTGACCTTTGAGGTGTTGCCAAGGCTCGAATTTAACACTCACAAACTCGCAAAATGCTAGTTGAAAAAAGATTTTGAGAGTTAGATTTATGACTACTAGCAATTTTTTGCGAGTTGAAGAAAAAACAGAATACACTCGACAGGAAAATCCAAATATAAATGGGGCGTAATATTCACAGGTAGCCGAGTTATAAACTATGCGCGCACTTGCTGTCTGGTTTACATTTTCTATACCTTAATCTCGCTTAAAAAAGTACACAAATTTAAACCAGTCCAAATGTCATTTTGTCCGTGTAAATCAAGCGTGATCGAAATAAAATGTCTAAACGAAAAATAACGAACTAAATCTTCCCACTTACTGAAGCAAATGTGTCTTCCGATAACATACTCTGAGTACAGAAGATGATTCACAGTCTATCAAAAGAAAGACAATCAGACCTTCAGTTAAAACAGTTAAAAAATGGAAGAAAGAACCAGACATCGTCGGTATGGCGACAATATTGCATTATTATTTTTTTACATGTAGATTGACATTTGATAAGAATCCCTGTCCCCTAAATCAAGTTTTTGAGTAGAAAGTTACGTTGCTGATTCGTACCCCGGGCAGTTCGAACTTGTCCAAATAAATTACAATTTTAATTTTGTTATTCTCTATATCAAGCAACAACTTTGTCTTTCAGCACATCATTAAACTTAAAATTGAAGTATTATAATTTTTTTCATGCCCAATAAAATTCATTATTATGATACATAATTGTAACAACAATGAATAATTATTATGGTACATGATAATTTAAACAATTAATGAATGTACATAAAAGTTTAAACAATTTTGGAATTAAAAAATCATTGTCATAAAAAGTGCTAGTTGAATTCAGTTTTTGCAAGTTAAAAATTTGTCCACTAGCAAAAAATTGCTAGTGGCCAAAAAAGTTAAATTCGAGCCCTGGTTGCCCATGACATGTTGTTTTATTATTGCTAACATTTGTGCCAAGTTATTTTAAAATCCCAGTTGATTGATGATGAAAAGGTTATAAACCTCATAAAAAATATACCCTAGAACAGACAAATTGTTAAAAAAAAAAACCAAGGCCGCTCTTAAAAAGTTATCTGTTTGCTATTGCCGGCCGACCTTGCAAAAATGCCCCGACTAAAAAGGTTTTTCTCAGCTTAAAAAAAATCAGATTTTTTTTTTATTTCTGCCAAATCAGCATTCGACCCAAAAAATTCCCTCGAAAACAAAAATTATATCGGAGGAAAAATCACACATTTAATATGTAAAGTAATGAATGATCATTCATGAGGGCATTCTGTGCATAAAATTAGGGTGTTAGTATTTAAATTATTTACATAAATAGCCACAAACCACGGAAGGATATTTTCCTTACGTAACACAGTACTGCATGTGCGCGGCAATTAAGTTGAATTAACTAATAATAGAATGTATCAAATTAAGGTGTGGAAACGGAATAAAAAATAATGTTTATTCAATTAATGAATATTGGTAAAGCATTTATATGGTCACTAGTTTACCATGTGGTAATTTTAATGTGCTTTGGGGTACATGTTCGTTTGTTTATGACTGCCAACACAGATTAAATACTTAGCCCATGCAATAAAACATTTCTGGTAGCAGCGGGGATTCTGTCATAAAATTGACCCAAAAAATAAATTTTTGGAAGCTGTGGTCCTTTCATATGCATTATTGTTTTGATAGCAGACACAAGTATTGCACAATATCTTCAAGATCATAAAAATGTAAATAAAATATCACAATCAAAATCACAGGTATACATACGTCTCATTAAACTCCATGTCAAAATGCACTTACGATTAATAATATGTCAATAATTGACACAATAAATATTCAACATTTTTTTTTATACTTGAGCAATAATTAAACATGTGTAATCATTCATTGACAAAAAGAAATGAGTTTTTTTTCTGATATATAAAAAAGAGGTGGAAGTCAATTGAGTGTCGGCATTTCTTTGATGATTCGGCAACAACTACAGGTGTGTTAACATCAAAGATTCACAGATTCTTCAGAAGAGCCGACCAGTCATTTGTCAGGTCATTTCGTGTGTAAATTTTGTATTTTTTATTCAACAATGGAAACATTATATTCCTTTTATTTATGGATGCTACTTTTTGCCTGAGTGTTTTTGTGTCTTTTAGCGCTATGGAATTTCAACAATCGGTGATAATTTTCGGTTACTAACAATTAAATATTTTAACAGTTTTAAAACAGGGGTGCAAATATCCGCCATTCAGAAATTAAATGGAGACAAATCTTGCATGTGTTATTTTTTACAGACATGTAATAAATTGAGAAATGATCTACCGAGAGAATGAAATGTACCGGTGATCCACTATAATTTTTCCAGGTCGTACCGGAATATTTATGCAGGATTAGTTTATCACATCAGTAATTTGATCATGCTTGAATTTATGTCCACATAGTCATTTTTTTATTTCATGTTATGATTACTAGTGAACATGTTTTTGATTGTTTATGTCAGTTTTGTCGTCGTCGCCGATGATGAAAGTGTAGTCCAAATTTCCACAATCTGCTACAACGTACTAAGCGTATTAACTTACGTTCCGTAAAAATCATACATAAAAAAAAAAGCCTACCTACCGATCCACTTCTTATAAACTCTGGGTCGGCAATAGCAAACATATATATATTATTAAGGATGGCCCTATCTTAATCAGCTAATTTTTGTGGAAAAAAATAACACATTTTTTGTTCACTTTTGTTTCTTTGTGAACTATCTTACACAATAAAATGTGCGAGTCTTTGTCAAGAACCGAATTATTTTACATTGTATTTCAGAAATGACACAGTCTCCTTTCTGATGGTGTTACGAAATTAATGGAAGAATCCATTATTGAATTGGAAAAACAACTCCACTGTAGCTCTCAAATTTGTGCTATTCTGATTGACTCTGTTTTGAATTATCATTCACATTCAACAACCTTTTCATCTATCTAGTGCTTTAACAGAAAAATCTTCATAACAATGTGTTGAGAAATATCAAAGCTCTACCACTTTGGTTTTTTTTTAACTTTTTATCCCATGAGCATATTGCAAAAAATGGCCGTTTTCATTAAAAAGCCTACTGTAACAAGTTCAAATTGCTATGAAACTATGAAAAATGCTTCAATACTGATGAAACTTGGCACAAATGTTGACTAGACAATAGCCACTGTAACAGCATGCTCAATCGTAAATTTCCTGTTAGCATGGCAAAGGAAGGACGTCTCAAAATTGCCAAAAAATACTGTTTTGCATTGTTTTTTTTCCATCAAAACTGATTTCAAAGTGCTGCAACTTCTCAATGAATTGAGATAGAGTAAAATGCTTTTCAGCATCAGTTACTAGTTACCCTAAAATCGACCTGAGGCCATTTTTAGCCTGTCACATGTCCAAAATTTTCTTGGCGATGAGGGGGACTGCTGCCCCCCTTCAAACCCCCAAACAAAAGAGGGCACATCCCCTTTCATGCCAAATATATAAGCTCTAGCTCTTTCAGTTTTCTAAAAGAAGATTTTTTAAGGTTTATAATTAAACATGAAAGGAAAAGCAATGACCTGGGGCGGGGCCAATTTTTACCCCAGGGCTTTTATTTGAACAAACTTGATAGGCACTCACTAGAAGATGTTTCGTGCCAAATATCTAGGCTCTACCTCTTTGGGTTTTTTAAAAGAAGATATTTTAAGTTTTTTCTATCCGTTGCTATGGTTACCAGAGTTCTGCATGGAATTAAATTCTTTGAACAATTTTTAAAGGTGACCATTCCTGTGAAGTTTGGATGAAATTGCTTAGTGGTTTATGAGGAGATGCGTTTAAAGTAAAAGTTTACGGACAGACAGCGGACGGACGGCTGACGGATGGGCGGGCCACAGACGGACGACAGACGTAAAGTGATCACCAAAGCTCACCGTGTCATTTTGTGACAGGTGAGCTAAAAATTGTTGCACTTTGATTTCTTATAAACCATGAGGTTTAACATTTATTAAAGTCTTCAAATTCTGATTTGTTGATACCTATTCCCATTTTCTTTCCAATATTCAAATTCACTCTCTGCATAATTTTTCCACGGCTAGCACGTCCTCTTTTCCGTCCTGCATTACTTACACCAGTTGCACTATCCCACATTTGAGTGGAATCCTCTGAAAAATTAAAAGCAAAAAGTAAATCATGTCACAGCAAAGTAATCAGTAACATAGACACAGAGTGTTAATGATATAATTCAACATTTAAATTCTATGTCATTACTTAGAAAAAGATCTAGATCTGCCAAATAGGATGGAAATGTTTTGTATCAAGTGTTTTCAAAAATTGGAACAATTTAACAGCATTTTAAAAAGAAGCCAGAAACAGGGATTTACCGGACGCAGGATTCTGCATCCGTCATTTATGCATAAAATGCCATCCTGTACGCACAAACAAGAGGGCCATGATGGCCCTGAGGTCGCTCACCTGTATATAGCACCCCCCCCCCCAACCCCACACCCCCCCCCAACGTTGCAGGGCCAGTTTAACCCAAGGGCTTTTATTTGCACAAACTTGGTAGACACCCATAAGAAGATGTTTCATGCTAAACATCTAAGCTCTAGCTCATTGGGCTTTTTAAAAGAAGATTTTTTTAAAGTTTTTACTACACACATATAGTTAAAAACAATGACACCCCTGGGGCCGGGCCAGTTTTGACCCCAAGGCTTTTATTTGAACAAACTTTGTAGACACTTACTAGAAGATGTTTCATGCTTAATATCTAAACCCTAGCTATTTGGGTTTTTTCAAAGAAGATTTTAAGTTTTTGCTATACACATACAAAGAAAATCAATGACCCCCCGGGCGGGGCCAATTTTGACCCCAGGTCTTTTATTTGAACAAATTTTGTAGACACTCACTAAAAGATGTTTCATGCTTAATATCTTAACTCTAGCTATTTGCGTTTTTTCAAAGAAGATTTGCGGTGCCAATTTTGACCCCAGGGCTTATATTTGGGGGCGGTGCCAATTTTGACCCCAGGGCTTTCATTTGAACAAACTTGGTAGACACCTATTAGAACATGTTTGATGCTAAATATCTTAGCCATAGCTCTTTGAGTTCTTTAAAAGAAGATTTTTTTAAGTTTTTACTATATGCATATAGGGAAAATCAATGACCCCCCGGGGCGGGGCCAATTTTGACCCCAGGGCTTTTATTTGAACAAACTTGGTAGACACTTATTAGAACATGTTTCATGCTAAATATCTTAGCTCTAACTTTTTTGGTTCTTTAAAAGAAGATTTTTTAAGTTTTTACTATATGCATATAGAGAAAATCAATGACCCCCTAGGGCGGGGCCAATTTTGACCCCAGGGCTTTTATTTGAACAAACTTGGTAGACACTTATTAGAACATGTTTCATGCTAAATATCTTAGCTCTAGCTCTTTGAGTTCTTTAAAAGAAGATTTCTAAGTTTTTACTATATGCATATAGGGAAAATCAATGACCCCCCGGGGCGGGGCCAATTTTGACCCCAGGGTTCTTATTTGAACAAACGTGGTAGACACTCACTAGAAGATGTTTCATGCCAAATATCTAAGCTCTAGCTCTTATGGTTTTTTAAAAGAAGATATTTAAAGTTTTTTCTTTCGGTTGCCATGGCAACCAGAGTTCTGCATGGAATTAAATTCTTTGAACAATTTTTAAAGGTGACCACCAAAGGAACATTCCTGTGAAGTTTGGATGAAATTGGCTTAGTGGTTTATGAGGAGATGTCATTTAAAGTAAAAGTTTACGGACGGACGACGGACGGACGACGGATGGACTGACGCCGGACGAAAAGCGATCACAAAAGCTCACCCTGTCACTTTGTGACAGGTGAGCTAAAAATAAATTCCCCATACACATGGACGCAGAAAAATTGTCCAAAGTACATGACTGTGTAACTGTCATTTCCATATTTTAAAATAAATACTTAGTATCGTGACCACACAAAAACCGTTAAGAGTAACACTCCTTTCTGTATTTTTAAGATATCTACCGTAAAATTCCTATTAAACGCCCCTGGTCAAAGTTTAAAAGTAGCGTTGTCTTATAGAATTGTCAATAAATGCACAATCACAAATTACGCGGATGAATTTGATTTTAATCAATGAAAATGCTATTTTTAGCAATGTTGATTTCTGAATACTACACAAATAAATCTGACTGCCGAGTAGTGGAATATATAGATTCTACATGTCGGACTGTTTGGGCAAGAAGATTTTCGCTACATTATTTACTTCAATTTTAAACAACAGGTTTATCCTGAACAAAATACCTCGAAATTAATAAGGATTACAAACCCGGAATGCATCGGATGTTCTAAATTTAGAATGACTAGATTATATTCAAACATAGTTTATATAACTTCCACGTGGTGCAGGGGTAACGCGCTTGTCTAGTGTGTGAGGTCTGGAGTTCAAATCTCAGTCGAGGCAACTTTTTGTTTTTAATTTTTTTTTTAACTGTCTTTTTAAGGAAGTAGCCACGATATGCAAGGATAAAGTGTGGCTTTCATAAAAAATGAACATAAATGATTTTTTGATGCAACTCTACTGTAGTTATGCAAAATTTCGTATGTATCAAACTCTGGTGCTTTGCAAGATGTATTTTAGTACATTAAAATAAACTTATACAGGAAAATACATACAGATATACAGTACGATTTAGATTGCAAAGATCAGAAAATACCACAGAGCTTGCAGCCCTTTGATTAAGTTATGCATCTGACAAGGAAAAGGAACAAAGTCTTAAGAGCAATAACTCTACAATTACTAAAGATGGAATTATGGTTATTGAACACTGCACTTCCTCTCATTGCACTTGACCATTGTATGGAGTTGTATTGAATTCTAAAAACTAGTTTTCAAGTTAAGCACTGGACAAAAAAAGTAACAAAGGGCAATAACTGTAATTAGTCCAAATAGAGTTATGGTTCTTCTGCACTGCACTTCATTTCACTGCCCTTGACTATTGTTTGAAGTTTCTTTGAATTCCAACCATTAATTTTCAAGTTCTGCACTGGACAATAAAAAGTAACAAAGGGCAAAAACTATTAAATGAGTCCAAAAAAAGTTATGGTTTCTGTGCACTGCACTTTCTCTCAATATACTTGACCATTGTATGAAATTGTATTGAATTCCACCTGGTAAATTTCAAGTTATGCTCTGCAAAAAAAAAAAGCAATAGAAAAGTAACAAGAGCCATGTCAACATGGCCATCCCCCGCCGAATGTGTTTGCTCATTGGAAGAATGTATATGTAGTAGAGCGGAATAATTCTATTTTAAGAGGTCTTTTGGTAATGAAAACTGATGGCTATAGTGATTACAGATTTGAAACCTATGTGAATACTGATAGCTGAAAATAACAAAGGGCAATTACTGAAAAATAATGCAGGGTAGGTTATCATTATTGTGTGCTGCATCCCTCCTCAGTAAAATCTATCCACCTATGAAGTTTCAAGTTGATACCTCAAATACTTTTTGAGAAAAAATTAAAGTATGAAAAAGAACAAAGGGCAATAACTCAAAAATTAAAAAGGTAGAGTTATCATTCTTGTGCAGTGCACACCTCCTGAGTCAGAGATCTATGCACCTATGAAGTTTCATTTTGATATCTCAAAGGCTTTTTGAGTTATGCTCTGGACAAAAATTAATTTTGAAAAATAACAAAGGGCAATAACTCAAAAATAATGCAGGGTAGAGTTATCATTCTTAAGCACTGCACTTCTCCTCAATGAGATCCATCCACCTTTGAAGTTTAAAGTTGATACCTCAAATACTTTTTGAGATAAGCTCTGGACAAAATAGCATGAAAAAAAAAGGGCAATAACTCAAAAATTGTATAGGGAAGAGTTGTCATTCTTGCGCACAACATTCCTCCTCAATAAGATCTATCCACCTATGACATTTCATGTTGATATCTCAAACACTTTTTGAGTTATGCTCCACTCAGGTGAAAAATTAGGTATGAAAAATAACAAAGGGCAATAACTCAAAAATTATGAAAGGTAGAGTTATCATTCTTGTGCACTGCACACCTCCTGAGTGAGATCTATGCACCTATGAAGTTTCATGTTAATATCTCATAGGCTTTTGGAGTTATGCTCTGGACAAAAATCAATTTTGAAAAATAACAAAGGGCAATAACTCAAAAATCATGCAAGGTAGAGTTATCATTCTTGTGCACTGCACTCCTCCTCAATGAGGTCTATCCACCTATGAAGTTTCAAGTTGATAACTCAAATACTTTTAGAGATATGCTCCGGACAAAAATGTTGGACGGAAGGACGGACGGAAGGACGGAAGGTCGGACGGACGGATGGAGACTATTTCTATATCCTCCGCCAAAATTTTACGGCGGGGGATAACAAAGGGCAATCACTCTATAATTACTTTGAATAGAGTTATGGTTCTTGTGCACTGCACTTCCTCTTATTGTGCTTGACCATTGTATGAAGTTGTTTTGAATTCCATCCAGTACTTTACAAGTTATGCTCCAGACAAGGAAAAGTACAAAGGGCAATAACTTTGTAATTTGTCAAAATGGTGTTATTGTTCTTGTGCACTGCAATTCCTGTTAATGTGATTGACGATTGTATGAAGTTGTATTGAATTCCAACTTGTAGTTTTCAAGTTATGCTCCAGAAAAGGAAAAGTATCAAAGAGCAATAACTCTGTTATTAGTCAAGATGGAGTTATTGTTCTTGTGCACTGCACTTCCTCTCAATGTGCTTGACCATTGTATGAAGTTATATTGAATTCCAACTAGTAGTCTTCAAGTATTATGGTTCAGACAAATAAATAAAATGGAAAAGTAACAATGGGCAATTACTCTGTAATTACTTAAGATAGAGTTATGGTTCTTGTGCACTGCACTTCCCCTTATTGTGTTTGGCCATTGTATGAAGTTGTTTTGAATTCCAACCAGTAGTTTTCAAGTTATTCTCCGGACAAGGAAAAGTAACAAAGGGCAATAACTGTGTAATTAGTGAAGATGGAGTTATGGTTCTTGTGTACTGCACTTCTTTCAATGTGCTTGACCATTGTATGAAGTTGTATTGAATTCCAACCATTAGTCTTCAACTTATGCTCCTGACACGGAAAATGCAACGGACGGCTGGACCAACCAACCGACCAACCACCAAGTGACTCCTATATACCCCCCCAAACTTAGTTACTTAGTTACGGGTGTATAAATACAGACCAATCATTACTTGTCCCAAATATTATTATCAGTCGCAGCACTATGTTGTTACCGTTATCTATAAAAGTACTTTCAGTTTTAACGATGGCAAAACAGAAACGTGACACAACATTCCGGTCTGTCTTTTTAGATAGATACAAGTGATTAGAGCTACGGGACGAATGATTGTTTCTTGTCAAGTAATTTTTCCTTTTTGTCTGAGAAATAAATCTAAAAAAAATTTTTGTTGTTTACAATACAGTCATTTATTTTGCAATCTTACTGTACTTCTTCTGTTTTCGAAAATTGTCTTGGAGTGGACCCCCAAAATTTTGTGGTGGACCCCTGTTTTTATAGATCCCGTGTTCAATGGACCCCTAACATAAAAAGCCTTAAAGGTTGGTAAATCCATGCAGATAACAGTTATTCATACAATTTATGGATGTCCACTAGACAATGTTCCATACTAAATAATCTGACGCTATTATAAAGCATGTGATCTACACAATAATTTGTCTTCTTCAACAAGATTTTACTGTAAATTTAATGCAATAATGCCAGTTCTGCATTAACAATCTTCGACAATATTTCTTGGATAGTTATGGAGCTGTAACAATATGTAGATTTTTTAGCACTTGACCTTAAAGTGTGACATTGACATTGGGGGTAGCAACCCAATTATTACCCTCTGCACATTGTCTCATAATGGGGATTCACTTGCTAAGTTATTTTTAAAAAAAATTCAGCGCTTTTAAAGTTATGGTGCGGACACGCTTTTTAACATTTGACCTTTACGTGTGACAATGACCTTGGCAGTAGCTACCCAATTATTGTGCTCTGCATATTGTCTCTGATGGTGATCACTTGTGCCAAATTATTTCAAAAAGATTTCAACGGTTTAAAAGTTATGAAGCAGTAACAAAATGTACTTTTAAACACTTGACCTTAAAATGTGACTGACCTTGCGGGTACAACCCAATTATTGTGCTCTGCACATCGTCTCATAATGTTGATCACTTGGGCCAATTTATTTCAAAAATTTTAAGCGGTTTAAAGGTTATGCTATGCCGAAGGGGATTAATAACAACCTGATGGAAGAACACCTACTTCTGTTGAAAAATGATCCATGTCTCACCAAGCTGAGCTGACTTAAAGCAATTAAAGGTGTACTTGTTGATGACTGATGGGCTAATACTTGCACATTGGACCCTGTAATAAAGAAATTCAGTTAATTATACACATTAAAATAACTCCCCACATAAATATATAGTTTGTAAAATTTATATGCACCTTCTAACTTTAGATCAGGATATTATTACTAAATCAACAATGTCAGAAAACTCCCAATTAATAAATAATCAGGGATTTTTTTAAGGATTTTGGGAACATGACCCATATCTATGGAATTGGGAATTTTAGCGGTGTTTTGTTAAGAATTGGGAAAAATGCATGACTGAAATTTTACATTGATTAAATGGATGCAAACAATAACTGTCTAGGATGGCATCTTCAAACATTTTAAGCACTATTACAGTGAAACAGCCCTGATTTTCAAAGATTTTAGAATTTTTATTCAATATTTTTATTTTGTAACTTTCAATTGGGAATTTTTTTCCTGTGGATTGGGAAAATAATATACTATTTTCAATTGGGAATATGACCCAATAACGGCTATAAAATAAGCCAAAAAAAATCCCTGAATAATGTAAACAAATCTTCCATGCATATCATCATATGCCTTGGTATCAAGGTATTTTTCCCTATATCAGCAGCCGTCTATCAACTACATGATCATCCTCCAGCTACATAGCCAACATTTATCACCCAGTGAAGTCTGAAAATAGCTCCCATGTCCTAAAATCACCCCATCAACATTAAAAGGTAAACAAAAGCAGCAAGGAATAATGGACACTTTAATGCTGGATAATTTTGATATGATTGACACTGTATCTTTGGATACAGACAAATGCTCCAAAAGCAGGTAAAGGAACTATGAATTGACTTGCATTAAAGGCATGATTACTATAAAGAAAAAAAGTGTTTCAATTGTACAGAAACATTAACAAATATTTTCTTTATATTCTCAGTTATCCAAATTAAAGATTTTAAAAATCTGTGAATGAATAAAAAAATTGACTAGACATAATCACATATGTTGTATTTTGACCTTGTATTTTCATCATGTTCCAAACTGTCAACTTGGCCTTAATGTGACATGTGTTCTATTTTGTCACAGAAGTATGCCTTTTTATTTCAAAATGATTAAAATCAATTCATGGAGGACAGAATTGTTGACTGGATAAAACTATCGTACTTTTACACTGTGATAAAGCATTAATCACAACTTTTCCATGCAGCATCAAAATATCATACTTCTGCCCAAGACATTGTTTGTATCTTTGTGGACAAAATAGTAATGGCGGACTAGTGGAATTGTAGAAAATAGCTTTTAAATATCTAATTGCTTGAAATTGCAAATTATTCCAACTTTTAAATTATTCCATCGAATTTTTGAAGCAATTCATCGTTAATCTATCACAACACAATTTGCAAAACATCACATAATTATTTCAAAAAAATATTGGGTACAACATAACTTGTACTTGTCACAAACAAGAGCCAGTTGAACGGGTGATGCTCCCAAACTAGGTTTTGGACATGGAAAAGTACATGTATATCTTTTGTAGTTTCAGAGTTATGTCCCAGACAAAGTTCAAGTGTGATAATCCCAAACCTAAGCAAGGCAGAAATACTGTTCTTTGCACTGCACTTCTACTCAATGAGATCTATCAACCGACTTGCGTTGTCTCAATATGGTGATTCATTTCTGTGAAATAGTTGTAAAATCCAACTTCAAATGACAAAGTTATGGGCCGAACACGATTTTACTGCAAGGTTATGCTGTGACCTTGACCTTCAAGATAGCGACCAAAATGTTGCGCGCGACACATCATCTCAATATGGTGATCATTTCTGTGAAATAGTTGTAAAATCTGACTTCAAATAACAAAGTCATGGGCTGGACACAATTTTGCTGCAAGATCATGCTGTGACCTTGACCTTCAAGGTAGCGACCCAAATGTTGCTCGCGACACGTCGTCTCAATATGATGATCTTTTCTGAGAAATAGTTGTAAAATCCCACTTCAAATAACAAAGTCATGGGCTGGACACGATTTTGCTGCAAGGTAATGTTGTGACCTTGACCTTTAAGGTAGCAACCCAAATGTTGCGCCTGACACATCGTCTCAATATGGTATCATTTCTGTGAAATAGTTGTAAAAATCCGACTTTAAATAACAAAGTTATGGGCCGGACACAAAAATTCGGGACGTACATACGGATGGACGGACAACCCGGCAACTATATGCTCCTCCAAAATTTTTCAGGGAGCATAAAAACCTGAGCTATAACGACAATGTGTTTAGGCTATAACCTGACGAGCCAAACATAAATTAAAGTTCCACACAAAAGAGTGTGTTTCTATTGTAAATTTTTGGTGGTGGTGGGAAAAGTCCTACCGACATGAATATTGAAGCACCGCACAACACCGAATTTTTATTTCGTTCAACTGATAATTACCAGCATTGTTTTCTTTTGCACCATACTTTATAAGTTACTGTAGACTTACAGATCTACTTACAAATATGTTTTATTTGATGGAAGTGTGTTCACTTTCGCTTTTATTAATAAAATGTTATTTTATGGAAGACTTGAAGTACGATTGTCCAAAATACCAGTTAGATAAGTACAATAGTCTCAATAGACTAGCAAGTTAAAATTTTTTATGTATATATTTTTTCTTCGAATTTCTTCAAATGCATAAACCCCAAACATAAATATCTCTCGTCGATCAATGTTATTGGAAGAAAGCAACAGAAAAAATGTGCTGTGATTTAAGGACGACACATCTTACTATATTGTTCAACGACCAAAATCAAGAGGCTAACGCCCTCTTCCCAATAAATTGAGAAAATCAATTAACTTCCCATGTAAAATGTTACAAAATAATGCTTGGTAATCCTACCATAAATGTGTATTTTCTTTCTCAAAAACAACTTATTTATTCAACTTTTAAACAACTTTACACAATCCCATGTAAACAGCCTCCCTATTGCCGTGTACTACCAGTCGGTCTATTTACCCCAAGACACCATAAGACTACCCCAAGACACCCCTAGACTACCCCAAGACACTCTTAAGACTTCCCCAAGACACCTCAAGACCACCCCAAGACACTTACTAACATGTAGATACGGACTTAACTTCACATTGTTTACAGGAGGTAACTATGTGATTTCACATGTACATTTACACATTGAATTATCTCCCTTCATTTATTTTCCCTGTATTTTTTTTTAATGCAAGATAATAAATATATTCTTTTTAGTTCAAATTAGTTTACAACAATAAAATCATGCCAAGGTTGCGGGGTTTTGATTTAGTGCAAGTTTAATTCTGCGACTATGCCATTTTATGAGTGATACATTTTTGATGCTTGAATGAAGGACTAGTATGGCTAAAACTTTTGGCTAGCAATAAGGGCGGTAAAGGGTCAACTCGGCCCCTACACCAACTCAGCACAGGTCAACTCAAACCTCTACAGGGTTTTCATTATTAACCAATTGGCGATCCAAACCATCTGTTAAAATCGGTTGTATTTTCAGTTTGTATATTAAAGTATCACCCCTGATCATTGGCAAAATCGGTTGTTTTCTTTTGAGCATTTGTTGCCTCAGATAAAAATGAAAATCCTGTGTTAAAAACCTATCAGGATATAGATTGTTTAGATTGTTTAGTTTATAAAAAATTAAGGAGTAATTTACTATAAAAGTATTCAGAGGTATAATCACTTACAGAAATGGAAAAAGTTGGCAGAGTACATGTACATATTATTTGAAATTATTTTTGTTAAGAAGAGGTATCAAGACAATAAATGTTACATATTGATCTTTAAATTAATTTTTTATGACAATAAATGTAATTATATTTAACACTTTTTGTTCTTTAACACGACCAATGCTGTTTGAAAGACATATTTTACTAGGGCTGGGGCGAGTATCCGAGTACTCGGATAATCACGAATCAAAGTAAAAAAATCGAGTTTGAATATTCGTAAGCCCAGAGATCGTGGATCGCGATCTAATTTTTTTATATATACATTCACTGTTTCTCACACTCATAAAATCGAGAAAATTACGATTTGAGTATAAATTATATGAAGTTTACCTAAATACAACTTGCCGGTTAAAGACTATGTACCATGATGCTAAGCTAGGAAGTAATTGGTTTAAAAAAATACTCATCCAATGAATAAAAACATAAACCTAGTTTATATTTTATATGTTTAATGTTTAGTATTGTTTTTTTTTAAATAAACATGTTTTTGTAACTTATGTGCATGTTTTTATGGGTGTCTTGATAACAAAAGATTTGTGGTTCGATTTGTGAATCGTAAGTGCTGAATCGTGGTTCGGATCGGATCGTCACTTATCCGACGATCCACACCCCTATATTTTACACGATATATTATTATTAAATATGTGCATATAAATCGTAAATTCTTCCCATCTCTCAGTCTGCGAAATAAGGTCAGGGTTCCCTCTGGGTCAAAATTAGTTTGCGCCACCAAATTCGCCAATCAGAAAAAGTTGGAGCCAATAATTCTGCAAGGGAGACATGCCTATCTTTGCTAAGATATGCTAGCAGTTATATATCATTATGATTACAAACACATATTTATAATATTTCATTTTATTACAGCTGCACATGTTTATTATCTAAAATATAGACATACTATTATGTGGTTTTCAAATTCCATTTAAATAAATACACATGACGGCATAAATGTAATCAAAAACATCATGTTAAGTTAGTCATGGGAGGTCCTGTTTTCCACCATTTTGCCAGTATAGAAGTTCTTCTCACAGGCTGGACTGAGCCAAGATCTTTCCCAGCCTCTACCCGACAATCTGGTGATCTACAGATACAAAATAAAAAAAAAACAACATTACTATAAATTGACTTCATCTAAAAATCAAGGAGAACAAAAAATGAAATAGATACTAAGTATTTTTAACAATGAAAAATATTGTTTATTTTACTTTACATTCAGATATGAAAATATTAACATTGCAGTACAGTGACTTTAGATCAATCATTGGTGAAATTATTCTTTTAATTGTCATCCGATTTAATATTCAAAATGTAATTATTTTTAATCAGTTGACGAGTCAACTTACCGAAAGTTTAATGTTTGTCAACATCACGGATGATCTTTCACTTCTCTGTTGGCTACTAACACCTGTTGACCACACATGTCAGAGAATGAAAGACGTAAATTGTTCCATTTAACACGTTTACACTTTCATCTTCACATGTTCCCGAAGTGTCACATAATTGATGACATAATTGATTATACGGTACCCGATTATACAGTTTGATAAACAAACTAATAGCGCGTGACCTTTCACATTTGGGCCGCTTATGTAATTAACGCGGCCGCTTATGACATTTAAGTTGTCGGATGCTTTTATCTTACGTTGGCGCCAGTTAAATTCGCCAATTAAAGATTTTATGCGCCAGAATTAATATATTGTCGCATTTGGCGCCATTGGCGAGCGACAGCGGGAACCCTGAAGGTACAGGCCTGATGCTGGTAAAATCCAATTCTGGCCAACAAAATCCAAAGATTGTAAGCTCGGAAGGCCTTTGAATTCAGAATGTGTTTTCATATAAAATTAATTTCAATATTTTTCTGAAATAATTGTGTAGTACTTCATCAGTATATTTAATTCCAAAAAGATTTGCATAATGCATGTATGTCAATGTCATTTATGCATAATCTATATTATCATCTACAGCTATTGGACTTTTGGTTAGTGTAAATATACGGACAATGCTCAAGTATAATCATAAATGTTTGTGGATTTAAGAACAAGTTTTATCACATAAACCGCGTCGCAGGAGTGTAATAAACCATTTGATAAAAACAATATTACACCAGTGTAATAACACTCTGACGTGACGTCATTTATAGAAACATAGCGTTAAAGCTCGCTTATGTGAGCGTTACACCAGAGACATAGATAACTTAGTTATCTATGTCTCTGGTTACACTAGTCACTATAGGCGCGTCATTGAAAAATTATCCATTTTAATAGTTTACTGTTCTTATTTTAGATATGTGATAAATTGAATATTATATTCGTGTAGATTCAATACTAAATTTACTGAACTCGTTGAATAAAACAATATAATGCTCGCCAGAGGCTTGCTGCGCATAATATGATTTTATGCAACCTGTTCAATGAATTTAGTATTAAACTAAACTCATTCAATATCATCTATATGTTAATTTTTTATTAAAGAATACATTTTTTTAGACTGACCCATTTAGATTTGTGTACAACAAACATGAATCGGCTAATTTAAACATCTTATGTGAAACAGGTGATTGGTTGTTTTTAATTAGGGGCAGTGGGGATATGTTCATTGAATGCAATGCTTCCTTTGTTGATATTTGTTTTCATATTTTAAACAAATAAAGTAGAAAGCAGTACTGCAGTAGATTGAGTATATATATAAGAACAGAAAATGAGAATTTCTTTAAAAGATATCTATGTCTCTGCTACTTTTCAATAACCTTGAGCAGAGGTCTGTTACTGTGAAAATATTAAACAATGAAAGTTATGATGAAAACATATAAAGTAAGAAAAGTAAGTTAACTAATATATAATTATGGCGAGTTGACCCGTGCTGAGTTGGAAATTATAAGGCCGAGGAGAACGTTTTACAACCGAGCTGACCCTGATTCAATACGGGCCCGTACGGTTCGCCGCTGCCTTTACAATATTTCTACTATCTTAAATAATCAACACTTATAACTTTTCTTGAAGACTTTTCTTCAAAAAAGATCATTACCACTAATTTTTACAGTCCTAGCTAGGAGCAAAGCTGGTCGCAAGCAGGTGGCCGCCATTTTATTCCTTTATCCTATTTGGATATGTATCGAGTATTATGATTGGCCACGGCTCTTCTCGGGTACCACTAAAATACGTAACAGAGATTTTTTGGTGCAACGGAGATTTTTTTTTTTTTTAAACCGGCACAACGCCTTTTTTTTTTAAAGTCAAAGTGCTAGATCTATATTTAAGCATCTAAAATGATTGTTTAGCATTATTAAGTAAGTATAATTTAAAATGTTTCATAAATTGTACAGGTTTAATTGCACTGAAGGGTTATATGCCTGACGAAATGGAAATTTCATGGCGCAACGGAGATATTTTTTTAGAAAAAACGACACAACGTCTTTTTTAAAGTCAATATGCTATATTTGAGCATCTAAAAGGATTGTTTAGCACTATTAAGTAAGTATGTTTCAAAATGTTTCATTAATTGTATATGTAAATTTACACTGAAGGATTATATATGCCTGGCGAAATGGAAATTTCATGGCGCAACGGAGATAATTTTGGAAAATCGGCACAACATATGTACTAATATATGAGATTTATAAACACATATGTACTAATATATGAAATTTATAAACACCAATGTTATTTTGAATAAATAAATTAAAAAAAATATATAAAAACCATAATTGTATATCAAATAGCTGCAATGTTGATGTTGTAAAGGATTGTGTGCCGGCGAAATGGACATTTTGTCTGCGCAACGGAGATTTTTTTTTATTTTTTTTTTTTGGGGGGGGGGGGGGGGGTCAACGAATTTAAAAAGAAAACAATGTTTGTCTTAAGTAGTAATATGAAGAAGTAAATCATTAAAGATATTAACTGAATAACTGAAGTGGTGCAATAAAAGTCTGTTTTATTAATTTAAAGATGGAATTAAATACGTTTTTATTGTTATGGCTGACACTGGAAGACAAGTATCGATTTTACAATCTGTTTCATTTTTTCCCGTTCAATTCGTTATATTTACATTGAAAGGCATATTCGTATGATAAAATATTTTCTTAAGTTAAATACAAGTAAAAAAGATAATTGTATATTGAGAACAATATTGTGTAGACAGATATATGATGTTGATGTGGTAAATTGTTCAACAAACTGGGCTTCAAAAGTTAAAAACATTCTTCAGTCAGCAGGATTTAATGAAGTCTGGTTATATCCCGATTCTGTTAATATAAAACTATTTGTACCTATTTTTAGGAATAGATTTACGGGATATTTTATATAAGTTGTTGGAATGATGGTATTCATCTTCATCATTGTTAGATGTATAATATCGGAATATAAGATCACATTTGAACAATCGTTTATATATAAAATATATGAAAAATGTAAAATATAGAAATGTTTTAGCAAAAATAAGACTCTCCTCACACAAACTTAATATCGAGTTAGGAAGACATAATAATTTACCAAGGAATGAACGAAAGTGCACTTTATGTTATATGAATGATATAGAAGATGAATTTCACTTTATCCTTAAATGTCCGATATATTCTGAGTTAAGAAAGCAATACATTCCAAGATACTATTATTGCAACACAAGTATGTTTAAATTCATTTCATTAATGCAAACTGGTCGCAAGAAAGAACTGAAAAATTTAGCTATATTCTGTGATAAAGCTTTTAAATTGAGGGATAGTTTGTTATAATATACTGACATGTAAGCTTTACTCTCTTTCTCTGTTTTTTTCTGTTGTTTAAAAAAAAAGGAAAAGTATCATTGTAACTGTTAAATGCGCATTGTATATCCATCATGTAGATTTGTAAAGTTATATGTGAATATGAAATTGTACATATTTATACATATGATATATATTTTTTTTTTTTTATTTATTTATTAATATTTGTATCTTCTCAAATTAACACTATATCTGTTTTTCATCACACATAACCAAATATAAATACCATATAAAAGATGTTTTGACAAAACTAATCCTCATAATTAAGTCTAGCGTTAGTTGTTTTGGGTATTGGTCTGTTTTGTGTGGGTTTTGCTTTTCTTTATATATATAAAAAACGTACAAAATCAGTAAATGTAATTCATTTTTTCATTCTATTAATATTGAGCATGAATTATTAAGGGAAGTAAATGTTAAAATACTGGTTATGTAAAGTTACCTTAAGTTATCCCCCTTCATTTGTCGCAGTTTGCTTTTTTTTTGTATAAATGTATTGTAGCTTAAAGTGATAATGTTTGTAAAGATAGGCAAATTCTTGTGTCATTATATACATGTATTCATATGCTTTTTAAGTAATTTGGTATCTCAAATTAATATTTCACATCACATAAACCATTATTTTGTAATTATATATATTCATGTCATGTGTCATTTATGTATTATATGTTGTATTTGTATATTTAATATGGTGATGAGCTTTTTATGCTTAAACCAAGAAATAAAGTTTCTGTTCTGTTCTGTTCTGTTATTTTTACGAAAAGTCCTGTAATAGCTTTATATTAATTAATATTAATTGTTTGATAAAATTATTAAAATAGTAATACGACATGCATGTAGAATTTGCTGTTCTTTCTATTTCCATTTTAAAACAGTAAAAAAACATAAAATAATTAAATTGAACGTTATTTTTAACAATCCTTCAAAAATAAAAAACCCCTTTAAAAAATAAAAGGGCAGCAAATGTAAAAAGGAAACAAAGAAATTTGGGTTTTTGGAAAATTTTTTATCAGGGGTTATTAAGCCCGATTTTAAATTACAAATACAGGGTTTTTGATGTTTATGGACACGCTTTTCACCCCATTTAAAATTGTTTTAAAAAGGGAACATGTATTCTTTTAAGGGTTTTAAAAATTTTTTTTTATTAAATTGTAATTGTCGAAAATTTTGCTTTTGAAGCTTTTTTGTAAAATTTTTCCACTCAAACTTGAAAAAAAAATGTTACAGAAATGTGAACGTAATAATCTTTTAGGGGTTTGAATCCGACTGATGACGGCCCAATTTTTTATTAACAAGTTTAAAAACTTTAAACCCCTTTTCCCTACACGTGCACAAAACTTCCAATTCTAAAAATTTCTCGGAAAATTGGATTACTTTTGCCAATCAATTTTGAAATTTTGGATTGTTTTTTTTTTGTATTTTATTGTATTCTTTTGAGAAATATAAAATGTTACGCAACAAAAATTATTAAAAATGTACCATGATTAATGAAAGATAAAAAATTAAAAAAATAATAAAATTGAAAAAAGGGTTATGATAACCCCTTTGGCGAAATTTTGCCCTTTTCCTTTTTTAAAATTTTTTTTCAATATTTTTTTTTCAACTTTTTCTAAAATGGAAATTTAATTTTTTTTTAAAAGACTTTATTATTATTCTAAAATTTTAATTTATTTTTCAAACAAAAAAAAAAAATTTAATTTTGGGTTTTATGCAAATTTTTTTTTCCTTTGGGCCAAAAAATGTCATTTCGCCGCTCCAATTTAGAATCCTGATATAATCAGTATTTCTACCTTAATAAAATATCAAACTTATACAGTATATGTAAAAAATATGTATAAAATATCAACAAATAACCACTTATAATGATTATTTTATGTTTTAAAACATAAAAAACTGTAACACAGCTTTTTAAAAAAATCTCCGTTTTGGCAAAATCCATGGGCGCCAACGGGGTTTGATGAAAGGTATAAACAATTTGAACAATGAATGTTTACAATTAAAAAAAATACTTAAAACATTGGTTTTGTAAAATATCAATCAATATTGACTTTATTTAGTATTACTAATGCAAATTCAATTAAAAGTACTTTGTTTTGCTAGTTTTAAAAAAAAAATCTCCGTTTGCGCCAATGAATTTTTGCGCAACGGGGATATGAAGCCGGTTTTACAACAATTAAAATGCTTATAATATACGAAAATATTGTTTTTTTGGATGATTTAAAAAATTTAAAAATTAATTTAAAAAAGGAATTATTATAAAATTTTTTAAAAAAAATTGAAAAATCCCTATTTATTATATTGGGCCATTTAAATTTTGAAATGGGTTTGGGGGTTTGGGGGGCCAAAAAAATACCCCGGCGTTATTTTAAGGTGGGTTTTTCGGGGGAACCCCCGGTCTCCCGGTTTTTGGGGCCGGGAAGGGCGGGAAAATTTTGGGTTTCCCCCAAAAAAACCCCAAGACAAATTTGGGGGAAGGGGGAAAAAATTAAGCATTTTTGGGTTCCAGGACAAAGAAATTAAAAAATTTGGGGTTTTTTGGGAAAGTTTTTTATATAATAATTATATAATTATTCTTGAAATTAAATTTATGTATAATATAAAAATTAGGGTTGGGTTTTTTTTTTCATAAAATATTAAAAAATAGTATGATTAAGTTATTTTAAATTAAAATAAATTTTATAAACAAAAAGACTAACCAAAAAATTTGGGTCAGATAAAAATTAAAAAAATATATAACAAAATTTGTTTCGATTTAATAATCAAGATCAAAAATTTCACTCATAAAATCATGCCGAAAATTAAATTTTGGGCACTATCCCAAAAACCCCGAAAACCCTTTTGGCGTTTTTAAATTTTTTTAAATCTTTTTTGAAAAAAAAAAATCTTTTTAAAAACTTACATAAAAAAATAAGGGAAATTCAATGTATGGGGGAAATTGCAATTACCCCGTAAACCCCGTATTTTTAATAAAAAATGTCTTGGGGGGGTTTTGGGGTGTTTTGGGGGTTGTATTGGGGTTTGGAAAAGTTGGGGGTTTTTTTTGGTAGTCTTGGGGTCTAGGGGTTTTTTGGGGCAGTTTTGGGGGTTTTGGGGGGGTTTTGGAGTTTTTTGGAGTCTCTTTTCCCGAAAAATCCCCGAAATTTTTAAAAAAAAAAAATTTAACCCCAAAGTCCAAAGTTTAGGGTTTTTATATTCGTCAAGTGGGATGTTTTTAAAAAAAAATTTTTAAGGGGGAAAAAATTTTTAAAACCCCGCAGGTGATTTAAATTAAAATTTTCAAAATAAAAAGGTTTATTGGAATATTTTATTTCTTATTTAAAATTTGATTGGGCCCAGCAGGGATAAAGGTTTGGGGGTTTTAATTAAACAGAACGCCGTGAAATTTGTTTTTGCGAAACCCCCAAAATCGATTTAAAACCGCAAAAATTTGCCCTTTTTTTTTTTACTTTGCGGCCAGTACTCTTTTAATAAAGAGAAATAAAAAAATTTTACTTTGGGCGAGGAAAAATCATTCGCCCCACAATTCCCAAATTCCTTTTTTTTTATGCTGTATCTTATAAAAAAAAACTGCGGGCAAAAACCCTGTTTGGGCATAGCCCATTTTCCTTTTGGGACCCATATTTGCAAAATGGGGAAAAATTTGTGGGAATTGAAGTGGGGCTTATTTGGAAATAAAAAGAAAATTTGGACTTAATTTTAAAAAAAAGGTGAAAAAGGGCCGAAAAAAAATTTTTTAAAAAATTCAAAAAAAGGGGATTTTTTTTTTACTTCTCTTGAAATTTTTTCGGGGCAAAAATTTCGTTTTTGAAAAGGGAAAATTTAAAATTTTTAAATAAAAAATTTAAATTTGGGTGCAATATTGTAAAAGGTTTGGGTTCCCGGGGATTTTTTGGCATTTTTTTGCACAAGGGGTATTTTTTAAAAGAACCTCCATCTGAAAAAATTTGGGAAAAAAACAAAAAAAAAAGGGGTTTTTTCTCAAAAAATAGGGAAATTTTTAAAATTTATTTATTTTTTGGGGGAAAATTCGGCGGGTTTGAAAAACCCGGGGTTTTTTGTAAGAAATCAGTTATGGGAATTTTTAATCAAAATAGCTCACCTTTATACATGGGCGGGAATTCACAATAAAAAATTTTTGTCAATTTTTGGTAAAAAATTTAAAAAAAAAACAGATTTTACCTTTTTTGTTTCAAAACACCCTTAAAAAAAAGTAGGGAATTCCCATTTTTTTGTGCGCTTTGGGGCAGCAATGCTCTTTTTGGGGGCCCGCCGGGGTTTTTTTATATATTGACCGACTACCGGTAAAAAGGACGTTTACGATACATTTTGGGGGTGAAATTCAAACCCCTTTTTGTCTTCAACTCAGAAAAAAGGCTAACACAATTAAAATCTTAAGGGGAAAGGTTTAAAAATTTCTATGTTAAAATGCTCCTTTTTAATTATTTTAATGTTAATTTAATACCACAAAATTAAAATTTCTTCTTCACTCGTTAAGCTAAGAAAATTTAAATTTTTAAATCACAAAATTCTTAACCCCATTTTTTTTAACGTTTTTTTTAAAATGATAATCATGGGTTTTACGGAAAAAATTGTTTTAGTTACAAAGTACTTTTGCTTTTTTAAAAAAATGTGTTATAAAAATAATTATCTAAGAATGTAAACTTTTTTGGGAAAAAATTTATTTTATTTTTTAAAATAAAAAACAGCAAAAAATAAAAAAAATGTCAAAACATGTTTTTTTTAAACTTTTTAATTACTCTTTTAAGGGAAGAAAAAAAAGACCGGAATTTTACTCAAGGGTTTTAAAAATACCTTTTACTACCTCTTCCGGGCCTCTAAAAATTTCCCCCTTATTTTTCTAAAAAAACTTTTTTGTATCCCGGGAATATCAAAGAGTTTAAAGTTTATTAGGGTCAAGTTTCATCAGAAAAACTAAACAAATAAATGAAATACCCCCAAAACACTGTTTTTCGGCCAGTTTATCCCCCAAACCCCCCAGTAGGGTTTTTGAAAAATTTCTTGTTTTAGTATTGGGCCCCTTTGTTTATTAAAAACTTGGGTTGGTAATTTTTTAATTACTCCCCGATCTTTTTTTCCGACTTTTTTTAAATTGTTCCCAAAAATTTTAAAGGGACTGGAAAGAAAAAAACCCCAAATTAAATTTTTTTTTTTATTTTTTTTAAAAATTTAAAATTATGATGCAGTTTTAAAAATAAATTTAATCAAAAAATGAGATTACTTAAAAAAAAATGGATGGGCCTGCTTTTTTTGGGGGGAAATGTTTTTTAAAACATAGCCTTTAAATAATAAATTTGAACATTTTACTTTGATTTTATTTTTCCTTATAGTAAAATTTTTTTAAACATAAAATATTAATTGCAGGTAAATCATCGCTGTACATGAAAACAATATTGCGGTGCTGACACAAAATAGTTTTTTTGGAGAAAAAAAGTCTTTTTTAAACCAAAATGACCAATTGATGAAATTTAAAAAGTTGGGAAACCAATTAAATGAAAAAGTATTTTTTTTTAAGAAAAAAAATATTCTTTTTAAAACGAAAAAATAATTATTTGGGTTTGAGTTTTTATTTTTAATTTAAATTTCATTTTTTTTATGAATTAACATAAATTTTTTTAAAAAATGTTTAATTAATATATATATACTTTTTTAAAATATGGGGTTAAAATATTAGATAAAGAAATATTTGTAGCTTGAAAATTTTTATTTTTTAAAATAAACAAAACATTTTATTAAAAGGTTTTTTTTAAATTTTTTGCCCCAGAATGTAGTATAAAAAAAAAAAGAGAAAAAAGTATAAATAACCTCTTTGGGAAAAATAAAAACTTTTTTTAAAATTAAAAAACTTAAAAAAAAAACAATTAAAAATTAATTTTATATATATATAGGATAAAAATTTTTATAAGGATCATAAAAATTTTCAATTTTAAACCCTTCATTTAAAATTTAAATAATGCAACCCCAATAATAAAAATAAATTTCCTTTAAGTCTTTTTAAAATTTTACTAATCGAACTGGATTATAAATTTTAAAATTATGCCAAATCAAAAAAGTAAAAAAAAATTTATTTTATTAAATTATTTTAAATAAATTTCATTAAATTTTAAAACAAAAAAAATTTACTTTAACAAATATAATCCCCACATAAAACCCAAAGGGGGTTTTAAAAATTTTTGGGAATCGAAATTTAACACAAAATTTATTTTTACACTTTTACTTTTAAAAAAAATTACAAAAAAAATTTATAATATGAACTTTAAGCATAAAATTTCATCGTTTTTATTCTAAGAGGAGGATTTTAAATTATGAAAGCAAGCTTTTAAAAAGTCAAGCATTTTAATAAAAATAGCAAAATTTTTAAGAAATTTTTTTTACTTTTTTTAATATTTTCTAAAAATTAAAAATGCTTTTTTTAACATAAAAAAATTTCAAAATACATTTTATTTAAATTATAAAATAAAGCTTGACACTTTCGAAAAAAATTTTTAAACCCAAGGGGATGTAAAAACAAAAAATGTAAAAAAAAATCCCATTACCTTTTTTTAAAAAACAAAAAGAGTTTTAAAAGCAATTGTTTTTTCCATCACAATTAAGTTTTTTTGTTTTTACGGGTTTTTATAGGAAACATGAAAAATTTTTTTAAATTTTATTTTGTTAAAAAAAAATGGGTTGATTAAACATAATTTTTTTAAACAGGAATTATGTTTTTAAATAATAAGACAGGATATTAATTTTAAAAGGTTTTTGCAAAAAAAATATATTTTCTGTTATATTTTAAGGGAAAAAAAACCCAAATGCTGTAAGAAAAAAACTTATTTTTAAAATATCGGCTGAAAGTCTTTAAAACCAATTGACCCGGGTACACAACGATGTGAGCCGACTTCGAATCCATATCGGGCCGACTTAAAAGATATATGGGGCCAAATCGTCCTATTGAAAATTTTTCGGGGATTTTTCCCTTTTGTCTAATAAGTTTTAATAGTAAAGGAAGGGCCCTTAAAATTTTTTCTGATTTGGATAAAGTTTTTTTTACCAAAACAATTTTTTGGTAACTTTAATACTCCCTTTGATTTTAAAAAGAGAAAAAAATTTTAGGGAATTATTCCCCGGGTCCCCTATCGAAATCCCGGCCCTTCCGGGCTTTTTTGGCCGGGGGATTTACAAAAACCCGGGCGAATAGTATCGCAGGGGTTTAAATTTTCCGGTTTTCCCCCGGTTTGGAAGAATTTTTATTTAAATCTAAAAAATAAATAATTTTTTTTTCCCAAATTGAATGTTTGTCATTTTAAAAATTATCATACCAAAAATTTTCAATTTTTAAAAATAAAAAAAGACTTTTTTTTATTATTCTGATAAAAAAAATTTAATACAAAAAAAGGGACTTTTTTAATTTTTAAATTGTGCAAAACAATTTTGAAACATTTTTTTTAATTTTTGTTTCGTTTTTAGTAAAGAGATTTAATTTAAACCAAATTTTGTTTTTATAAATTAATTTTTTGTTTATTTTTTTTAAAAAATTTAAAAAAATGAAAAATTTAAAAATTGAAAAAAATTTTCAAATTTTACTAAATTTTTTTCATTTTAATTTTTAAACAAAAACCGGTCAATATGACAATTAAATTTTTAAAATTTATATAATAAAAAAATTGTAATGAACGTAATAACTCGGTATTAAAATAGCATATAGAACATTTTTCATAAAAGATGAAGAAAAAGACATATTTCGTTTACTGTTAAATACTTAGATACTAAATTTAATCCAAGAAATTTAGAAAGTGAGAGTACATATTTTAAATGGCGTGATGCTAACAAAGATAAATTTAGAAGGGGTTTATTAGGAAGAATGGCTGATTTAAACGATATTTTTGAGAGTTCTTCTTCGAGCGACATTGAACATATTGTTTTAAAGTTTTCAAAGATCATTCAAGATGTAGCCGAGCCTCGTTTTAAGCGAAAAGGTAGAAAAAAGGGTGGAAAATCTGATTGTTCTTGGTTTGATGAAGAATGCTACGAAAAAAAAGCGTAATTATCTTAATGCTTTGTCGATTTTTAATACTTATAAAAACGAAACTAACAGGCATATATATTCTATGTGACTTGAAAAAAGAGTTTAAAAACATTGTTCGTAAAAAGAAACGACAATATAGACTTAAAAGGGCACAAGAATTGTCTGAATTGAAAACTAGTAAACCAAGAGAGTTTTGGAAACATTTCAAAAAACGAAATGTATCACAAAGTTCGGATATACCAATTTTAGATTTCCAAAATTATTTTGCAAATATGTTTGAAGAAATAAGGGCTACAACTCATTTTGATGCTAATATTTCAAACGATAATATTGATCCTAATATTAGTAACCCTACTTTCGAAGAGCTTAATATTCCCATATCTTGCGAAGAAGTTAGAGATGCGGTGAAGCGATTAAACCGCAACAAAGAGTCTTGTCCAAGTGATGACTTGTTGAACTTTCTATTGATACATTAGTAGGCGATATCACTGATCTATTTAACAGAGTTTTTGATGCAGGCTATTTTCCAGAAATATGGTCTGAAGGCTTTATTATACCTCTTCATAAAAAAGGTGATCATACTAATGTTAACAATTATCGTGGCATCACATTACTAAGTAACTTTGGGAAATTATTTATAAGTATCTTGACAAATAGAGTGGAAAAATGGTTTGATGAGAATAACATTTTGTCAGACGCTCAATTTGGTTTCAGAAAGGGGTGTAGTACAGTAGATGCAATTTTCGTGTTACATAATTTAATAAACCAGATGTTAACTCAAAAAAATGCGATTACCTCGTGCTTTTATCGACTTAAAAAAGGCGTTTGACTCTGTGAACCGCAATGCATTATGGTATAAATTGATAATATGGGATTAGATGGGAAGTTACTTAGAACTTTTAAATCAATGTATTCAATTGTTAAGTCGTGTGTTAAACATTGCAATACATTTTCAGAGTTTTTCAATTTATCGGTTGGGCTACGACAAGGCCAACATAATTCGCCCGCCATGTTTGCACTATTTTTAGAAGACCTAGAATTATTGAATATATTTGAAATATGTATAGTAATATTGTTATTCGCTGACGATATGGTAACAAGTAAAATGGTTTCCTGCGGGGAACATTTTTTAACGATATAAAGATGTTTCATTTAACTATTGACTATTTTCAACATTGTTTGGGGAGAGGGGAATAAATAAACGTTTGTAGACAATAATCGATCAATATAGATGAACTGGTGACCGTTGATGACCGGGAAGGTCGTAATAAACAATTTTCGTTTTAAAAATATTAATAGACCATTATGATTTAAATTCACAAAAAACATTAACCACGGTTTACGGACTTAAAAAGGCGACCCTAACGCAATATTAATTATAAATTTCATAATATGGGATTAATGGAAATTTACTTAGAACTTTTTAAATACATCTATTCAATTGTTTCCACGTTAAACAGTGCAAATAATTTGAGAAATTTTCAATTTACGGTGCTACGACAATGCCCAGAATAATTCGACGCCAACGTTTTAGCCAGTTTTCGAAGAACCTAAAGAATTACTTTTACAAAACTCCTCGATTGTGCTAAAAAATCACTTTACATATGTAATACAATAATTAAATATTCGGCTGACGCATGAGAATAATTGGTAACTCGCAAGAGGATTTACAGCAAAGATTAAACTCTTTAATCTATGGGGCCTAGAGGTAAATACCGCCAAAACTAAAATAGTTGTTTTTCGGAATAGAGGACCAGTACTTCCTCATGAACGTTGGTTTTATAATAATGAAGCTTTGGAAATTGTTGACGATTTCAATTATTTAGGTGTAGTATTTAATTACACTGGGTCCTTTGTACTTCACCTTCTATTATGTTAAAATCTATGAAAATGGGAAATAAAGTGTAATAATAAATAGCCGCTGGATAAGGTAAGTACAATTTAAGAAAACGTGTAACTGAAAACAAAGTGTTCAATTTTGCTTGGCGGGTTAAACCATGATACTGCTGAATACAGGTGACCGTTGATTTCGGTGTAGAAAGCCTCCTTTGCAGACTGATTACCACTTACTCAAAACCAACTTATATAATCATTTTTTTGCAAAGGATTAGCGTACTATGTTTCATGATGATTGACACCATAAATTCTTTGAACAATTTTTAAAGGTGACTACGAAAGGAACGATCTTGTGAAGTTTGGATGAACTTGGCTAAGTGGTTTATGAGGAAATGTCATTTAAAGTAAACCTTTACGGACGGACGGACATACGCCGGACGAATTGTGATCACAAAAGCTCCCCTTGTCACTTTGTGACAGGTTAGCTATTAAAAGACTAGAAACCTAGACAAAAATATACAAACCTATAGAAATCTTGGTTTCTTCCCTTTAATTCTAAATAATTATATGAGTGATGTAAGTGGAGTAATTAAATATAAAAACAAGTATTAATTAACAACACAAACATTTTATCCAAATAAATTCGATGATATGTACAAATAAATCAGAGAAATAGGAAAGTTGTATTCATTATGCTGAAATGGACAATAAAATACAATAAAACAAAACATGACAGATTCCGGTTATAAATTAACACATGTATAGTTAATTCATATGATATCTTAGTATTCAAGTTGTGGCACATCTTATCCTTTTTATTTCATTGACTAAATTTTCAAATTATGTGAACAGTGACGAGGTTGTTGCAGAAGAACATGTCCCTTCATTTCTTCATATCTGTATCATAATTAACTTTAAAGTGTAGTTTGGCAGATATAAGTGTACATATTCAATGTGTATATTTTGTGTCATCACTCTGTAGAAGCATGCTATGCACAAATGTAAACTGAAAAAACACACATGTCCTTTTGAATCACAATTTCATAAATATAGAAGCAATTATCACAAGTCCCCTACCGGTTAGAACCCCAACAACATTCTGAAGGGCCATTGACCATTCAATGAATGAATGAATGACATGAATGAAATTAAATCTTTTGAGTTCTTAGTTTGTCCGTATCATAGTAATGTGCTAAGTTTCCCTGTCTAGTAAGAAAATTATGTTGATACAAGAGATGATCAAAAGATCTAATTTTCTCAGGATCAATATGTATAACTACATGTAATATTTCAACATTTCTCTATTTTAAGTAAACTTGTTGGAAAAGTTCTTTAAAAGTGATCTCAGGAAAAGCAAAATTCGGAGGAGATAATTCTTGAAAAAAGATGCTAGACTTTAAGCCTATTTGTTGCCATAGCAACCAAAGTTTTCAACATAGGAAGAAAAGAAAAAGACGCGCATAATCTCCATACTACCGTCTACACATAACGAGTTTCATAAAATATATTCAGTACTTTTTCCCTTATCACAGGATCCAGATTTTGCATTAAATTTGCCATACTTTCAGCGTATTTGTTACCATAGCAAGCAAAGTTTTTAACATAGAAAAATATTTGCATAATCTTCAGACTGCCGTCTATCTATATATCAAGTTTCATAAAAAATATTTTCAGCACTGATCCAGGTTTTTGGACGGATTGACGGACACACGGACGGACAAAGGGTAAACCTAAAGTCCCCACCGGTTAAATCGGTAGGGGACTAATAAGTGAGATTTTGAGATTATACATTAACACGTGCATTTTTTAAAAAAATTGATTTGCAATCCAATTTCAATTTGCCTTCTCTTCTTCTATTGGCTCTGTTAAATCTTCACCGGGATTTACTCCATGATGGAGAACACCCTCCTTGACCCAGGCCCAAGCCATTCGCTCTGTTGTAAAGCTTGCTATCTGGTCCCCATTATTACTAAGAACGATAACTCCTCCAAAACCATTAACCTTATTAGCCATATTGGCCAAAGCTTTGTCGGCTGCCTCTTGCGCCGATATACCTACAACAAAGTAATCTTTGCAATCAGTAAAAAGAACTAATTTTTATCGCGGTGTGCATATGCCGCGGTGTGCGGAAGTGCATATTGTCAGATCTTGATTGATCTCTAAAAAACCGCTGACTCATATCGAAAAATCATAAATGCCAAAACTTGAAAATAAAATCATTTAAAAACATTCATAGAAAATAACAAATAGTAATATACATGTAGTCCAGAGAATTTAAAGTCTGCTTTACTTGAACAGTGATATGAACAGTGAATGTTTAATTATAACTACTAGTATATGAATGAAGGCATGTTCACCAATGACTCACCCGTTTTCATCAAAGTAATTATTTGATAAGCTAGGACAACCTTGAATATAGACTCGCCATGACCTGTGCATGATACTCCGCCCACATCATTATCAGCATAACCACCGGCACCTTTAAAGAGTAATTTAAAGCCATTTAAAAAAACAAAAACAACTTAATATGCTTCATTTCATAAGCTAAACAAGAATTTGTAACAGAGTTACCAACGTCTCCCGCCTCGGGGAATTTTTATACGAAGCATAAAATTGTGCTATTTCAAAAGATTGAGGTATGGATCTCAGGACTTTCAGTCAAAACTTATGATCAATGCTAGATCTGCAAATGCAACAATAAATTTATTAAAGAAATAAAATGAAACACGGAATTAAAAAAATTATCATGTAAAGCTTTGACCTCTAAGTGTGACCTTGACCTTGGAGGTAGGGCTTCAGGTGTTATGCATGACATATCTCTTATTATTGTAACTATTTGTGCCAAGTATTTTCAAAATCCCTTAAACTATGAAGAAGCTATAGATCGGACACAAAATATACCCTATAACAGACTATGTAAATCTTTCACATATAAGTGTGACCTTGACCTTGGAGGTAGGGACACAGGTGTTACGCATGACATATCATCTTATCATTGTGACTATTTGTGCCAAGTTTTTTCAAAATCCCTTGATCTATGAAGAGGTTATGGACAGGACACAAAATATACCATATAACAGACTGTTAACCTTTGACCTCTAAGTGTGACATAAACCTTGGAGGTAAGGATGCAGGTGTTGTACTTGACATATCGTCTTCTTATTGTGATTATTTGTGCCTAGTTATTATAAAATCCCGAAGAAGTTCTTGATCGGACACAAAATATACCCTAAAACAGACTATGTTAATTTTTGACCTCTAAGTGTGACCTTGAAGGGTGCAAGTGTTGTGCATGACACATTGTCATATTATAGTGACTATTTGTAGCAAGTATTTACAAAATCTTTCAATCTATGAAAAAGTTATGGCCCAAACACAAAATATACCCTATAACAGACTATGTTAAACTTTGACCTCCAAGTGTGACCTTGACCTTGGAGGTAGGTGACCGGTTGTTGCGCATGACACATCGTCTCATTATTGTGAACAATTGTGGCAAGTATTTACAAACTCCCTTCTTATTATTACAAACATTTGTGCCAAGTTATTTCAGATTCCTTTGATAAATGACAAAGTTATGGACCGGACACGAAAGTGTGACGGACAGACAGACGGACGGAGCCTTTTTCTATATCCCCCTATTTTCTTAGAAAAGGCGGGGGACAATAAAGCGACAAGAGCCACCACCGGGCGGGGGCAACGCTCGACTTTTTTGACTTTTTCTGAAAGCAAACAAACGGTTTAAACAAATCTTTAAAAAAAAAAATTGAAGAAAAACGATAGCCGGTTAAACCGGATGATGCTCTCCGAGAGGGTTTTGGACACAGAAAAGTATATCTCTTGAAGTGTCAGAGTTATGACCCTGACAAAGTTCAAAAATGAACAAAGGGCAATAACTCCAAAATTAAGCAAGGCAAATTAAGGTTGTTTTGCACTGCATTTCTATTTAATGAGATTAATCTACCTACAAATCTCTTATGGTTTCAGAACTATGTCTCGGACAAAGTGAAAAGTGAAACAAAAAATAACAAAGGGCAATAACTCCTAAATTAGGCAAGGCAAAGTTATGGTTCTTTAGCACTGCACTTCCACCAAATGAGATCTATCTACCTACAAAGTTTCATGTTGATATCTCATATAGTTTTAGAGTTATGTCCCGGACAATGTTCAAAGTGTACAAATGGACAAAGGGCAATGACTCACTTATTAGGCAAGACAGAATTATGGTTTTTCAGCACTGCCCTTCAACCCAACGAGATCTTTCTACCTACAAAGTTTCATGTTGATATCTCTTATATTTTAAGAGTTATGTCCAACTGGCAACACAAAGTTCAAAGTGCACAAATAAACAATGGGCATACTTTTTAACTCCAGAATTAGGCTAGACAAAGTTATGTTTCTTTAGCATTGCACTTCCACCCAATGAGGTCTATCTACCTACAAAGTTTCTGGTCGATATCACTTATAATTTTAGAGTTACTAAGTATGTCCCGGACAAAGTTCAAAGTGTAAAAAATAAAGGGCAATTATTCCAAAATTAGGCAAGACAGAGTTATGATTTCTTAGCAATTCACTTCAACACAATAATATCTATCTACTTACAAAGTTTCATGTTGATACCTCTTATAGTTTTAGAGTTATGTCCCGGACAAGGTTCAAAGTGTAAAAATGAACAAAAGGAAATAACTCCAAAATTAGGCAAGGCAGAGTTATGATTCTTTAGCACTGCACTTCTTCACAATGAGATCTATCTACCTACAAAGTTTCATGTTAATACCTCTTGTTGTTTCAAAGTTATGTCCCGGGCGAGAATAGCGGGACAAGAATAGCGGACGGACGGACATGCCAACATTTGGGGTTTATGTGCTTTTTCATTGATCATTATGTGGCACTTTTCCCCATAAAGCTGCGGTCTCACCTATATCCCGACAGAGCCCCGGTAAACGTTCGGGGTGATCCGGGGTACGACCAGTCAATGTAAATTTAAGGTCATGGTCAAATCTAAATTATTCAAATGTTTGTTTGGTAGCAGAACTTGTTTTGTCTATGTTTAATTGAAATCCATACATAAATAACAAAATTATGACAATTTAACCAAAATTCAATAATTTGACATCAAGGTCACTGAAAGCTCAAGGTCAAATTCAGTTCAACCTTTAAAAAGGTCTTGCCTTAAATGTTGTTTTGTATGGAGATAATCCATTTATCAATTACCAATTTACAGTCAATTATAGCAAAAATCAGAGAAAATTCAATAATTAAACGTTCAAGGTCAAGGAAATCAAAGAGTCAAGGTCAACTTGAATTTGATATACATGAAGATTTTATCCTATAGAATGTTCTGTTATAATATGAAGTCAATCATTTCATAAATAACAAAGTTATAGCCCTGAGTCAGAATACTTATTTGGGTTTTTTAAAAGAAGATTTTGTTTTGTTTTTACTATATGCATATAAAGAAAATCAATGACCCCCGGGCGGGACATTTTAACCCCAGGGCCTTTTTCTTATAAACTGGCAGACACTCGCACGCCAAATATCTAAGCTCTAGCTCTTTGGTTATTTTTAAGGAAGCCTTTTTTTTACTATATAAGTAAGTATAATATAAGTAAGATCAATGTGTCCCTGGGGCGCGGTCAATTTTGACCCCAGGGCTATTTTTCAAATAAATTGGCAGACACTCACTAGAAAATATTTCACGCCAAATATCTAAGCTCTAGCTCTTTGGTTATTTTTAAAGAAGTCTTTTTTGTCGGAACCAATTTTAACCCCAGGGCTTTCATTTGATCAAACTTGGTAGACACCCATTAGAAAATGTTTCATGCTTAATATCTAAGCTCTAGCGCTTTGTTTTTTAAGACGATTTTTTAGCTTTTAACTATATTAGGAAAATCAATGACCCCCTAGGGCGGGGCCAATTTTTACCCCAGGGCTTTTATTTGAACAAACTTGGTTGACACTTTCGAGAAGATGTTTCATGCCAAATATCTAAGCTTTAACTTTTTGGGTTTTTTTTTTAAATATTTTAAGGTTTTTTTTCGGTTGCCATGGCAACCAGAGTTTTGCATGGAATAAAAATATCTGAATAATTTTTAAAGGTGACCACCTAGGGAAGGTTACTGTGAGGTTTGGATAAATTGGCTTAGCCGTTTATGAGGAGATGTCGTTTCAAGTAAAAGTTTACGGACGGACGACGGACGAAAAGCGATCTAAAAGCTCACCATGTCACTTTGTGACAGGTGAGCTAAATATTCAATTACGGTCAAGGTCATTTATGAATGAAGTGCAAGGTCTGTCAGGTTTACTTGAAGGTCTATTCTTAAAGGTTTTTATAAAAAGTTAAGATCAACGTACACGTTTGCCGACGGCAACGGCATGACTGTAACAATACCTCTATTTCTTTAAAAAAAAATTAATAGTCAAGCTAATAAAAATGATCAAATATCTAAAGTTTAAAATAACTTTGATTCGGCAGTTTATTACACTAAAATTAGCCTAATCATACAAATTTGGCAAAGACAGTTATTTTTATTTCATAAAGCGAATAAAGCTTTAATCTCATTCACACATATCCTTGGCATTTGTAATCTCTGAAAGCAGAAATATCACGTGTTCTGTCCAGAGCACTGTTTGAGAGTCACATAGGACATAGTCAATCATTTAAACTGATCACACACATGAATTATATAACAACTAAATATACGCACCAATGATAGGACTGTCTCCTACTCGACCTGGCTTTTTGCACGAGATTCCACCTGTCGATGTTCCAAAAGCTATATTTCCATTACTGTCGATTGCAACTGCCCCAACTGTATCATGGCCTGTTCCCCTAAAATAACAAATTCATTTTACGCTTTATCATAGATTTGTGTTTTAAAACTTGAAACTTTCAAATCTAACTGATCCATACTTTCGTATATTTTTGTTAATACTAACCTGAAACCCCAACCCTCGTTTTAACACTGGAAGAGCTTTGAGCTCCTTACCTTTTCGAAAACGCCCAATTTTGGCCGAACTGCTTGCTAGAGTATTATAATTTATAAGTACAATATACTCGTTTTTATTGTGTTGATGATCTAATGATGTCTGAGAAATATTGTTATGTGCATCAATCAAATGGCAATAAAGTTTCCTTTTAAAAGGAAAGGCTTGCTCAGTTGTGCCATCGTCCCATCCCTTTAAAATTGTCTTTTTATTATCACATTTTTTTTAATTACGGTATTTGTATATCATAAAGGGTTTATTTGGTTTTTTTTTCTCGAAAAAAAAAGAGTTTCACTTTTAAAGGGATAGGTAGGGTAAGCCCAAGACTGGACGAGCACCTGTGCCCATTTGTTTGAGCACCAGTGTTATGCGTGCAGATTTGGACCAAAGAGGGACCAGAAGTCCACTGATTATAACTGAACGGGAACATGCTGACGATAACTTTTTTTGTAAAAACGAATATTTTTTGTCAAAAACGATTCGAAATCTATTCTCTATTGTATAAAACTAATAAAGAAAATAATCAATCGTAAAAATACTAACATTGGCTCTCACGTGGAGATCTATCTATCATACTGAAGGGAAACAAGTGTGCACATTTCATTTCCACTTTTTTCGCAGAGAGTCATTCGTTTTGGCAGTTGCTAATTTCATTTATATAGCAGCTTAAGAGAACAAGTAAATGCACTAAAAGACTTCGTTACGTGCATGGTACCAATTAATATGCATGTATCAACTGTGTTACACCTAAAATATCTATGATCGACAACACGTGGTAAGGTTAATGATATGCATGGGCTATTTTTAGATTACCTCACCTCTGTCATAACTTGATTATGCACTAATATTCTGCGTGATTCGGTCACGATCTTTTGGTAAGCAGGACCGCCCTTTGGAGACGGAATACTACTACAGTAACCATTCTCTGTTGTATAAAACTAATAAAGACAAAAACCAATTATAAAAGAAATTAACTTTTGCGTCTTGAAAAAGAATTGAAACGGAACAATTTCGATAAATCAAGTAAAAATAGAAATCTATTTATATAAACAAACTGGGATTACCGAAGTAACTAAAATAGCTTAGATTTCCGTAATATTATTCGTCTAATTCCGCAGTATGACGGAATCGCCCGAATTGTCACGATTGCAATCGGAACTACCTCGTTTATTATCATTAATTCGAAGAGTGACGGAAAGGGTCGAAAAGTTGCGATTGGCAAGATTGCAGCTGGTTTCCCGTTCAATCGTGCACTAACAAATGTAAGCAGGAAACCACCTAACCGGAACAAGTTTTCCAAAACAAATGGAGCCAAAAAGAACAAATAAGTGGAACACTGATTAAACGATCAATAATTTGAATTGCTTGTTTTGGTATATAAACTATCACGGGAGAGAAAATGTTATACGAACGATGGAATTCTTATGATAACTTCAGGAAAACGTTTCATCCTTATTTTGTAAGGAAGTGATATTGATTATAGTTGCCGTGGTTTCCTTCCCTCCGTCAACGAAGACTAAATGCTAGCATACAGAGCACCATATTAAATTTGGCGACAATTTAAGGCGGAGCCGTACTTCAACAGAGGCGGAGCAAATGAAGTTAGTGACACTGCATCAGTCGTACCTCTCTCAACCGTTAAGTTTTAGAGCGATCGACTATAGATTGGCTTGGTACGTTATTAATTAGGCGAATAAAATATTAGATTATGATAAAAGGAATATGACATTCAAACATGGCACTATTACTTCTTCAGTTAAACGTTTATTTAAATTCCTTAAAGCTAGGTGGCATGTTGTACATCAGAAAAGCTATTTTCATTAGAAAATTTGAAAACATTGTGATTTTGTTAAAACAAAATAAAATACACAAAAGCAAGACTAAAATTGTCCCCATTCCTAAATAGACGAATGCATATCTACTAGACGTCGCGTGCACGCGGCGTCTAATAAATTTACAGTTATTACATGGATGGTTATTCATAAAAAGCAAAAGGGTCGGGCCACAAGTTTTAACAACATTAGAGAGTTGACCCTTCCCACATCGTCTAACTTGTAGTAAAAAGATGTGCATAAATTCTGTTGTAATTGGAATTCAACAAAATGTATATATCAACAATCAATATGATATCATTTAAGAAAATAGAATTAGATTATAAAAACCATCATCATCAACTACGCAACAACTAAACATTGACTTATTTGGTGGTACCAAATAATTTTTCAAATTATGAATTTTCAGATTGTCTTTTAATACTTCAATATTTACAGATCAGCATATAATGAATACCGTTGTCTAAAGAGATCATCGACCGTGTTCCCATACGCCTTATAACATTCAAGTTCTCGCAAAGCCTCGTCCGACACGAGAGATTCTGTTGGAACTTTTTTTATCCCAACTTCCTCGGCAAACAAATTTGCTCCTGGTCCAACAAGCAAACAGTGGTCAGTCTGTCAAAATTGCAATATATACATATATAAAATGTGTTATTATTGCAATATATACATATATAAAATGTGTTATTATTGCAATATATACATATATATAATGTGTTATTATTGCAATATATACATATATAAAATGTGTTATTATTTAATTACAATATATACATATATAAAATGTGTTATTATTTAATTACAATATATACATATATAAAATGTGTTATTATTGCAATATATACATATATAAAATGTGTTATTATTTAATTACAATATATACATATATAAAATGTGTTATTATTTAATTACAATATATACATATATAAAATGTGTTATTATTTAATGAATTTTGAATATTAAGGAAAACACTTTATAAATATTTCAAAAACGTATTCGAAACGCAGAAAATTCTAGATGTTTTTTTTCCGGTAAAAATAAAAGAAAAAATATCAAACAGTTACGATTATCGCAGACTGCTCGACACTTCTATAAATATATAAGCCATTGTCTAAATACTAGTACTTATCTAAGAACTTGCCAGAATATTTTTTACTAAAAGTCTTCATTAGAATGTACATGCCATTCAACACAGTTGGCTTCATTTCCACTAAACCACTATCCACTGTTTTTATTCTAATTCTACGCATGATCATGTTAATTCTTAAAAAGTTCAGAGATAACTAAACTGCCTTACATTGTTTTATTATTTCAAAACAGCTCTGTAGGAGCACATTTGTCTCTGAGCACATTTGTCTCACGATGTGTGACTTATGTGCTCGTGAACATTCATATTTGCGACAAAATGGAAATTAGGAAGATGTGTTCGACCCGCAATAGAAAGGACACTCGAAGCAAATTTGTCTCACATTCTTCCATAAAATTCTAAAAGGCAATAATTATGCCCGTCCTTATACCGGCTACCAGCCATTGTTCTGTGTTTTCTGTATTTATAATACCGTTTTTAGGTAATTTCCGGTCAGTCAAAAACTTCCTGCCTATGCATAAGAGTCATATATTAACTTAAAGAATATCCCTGTTCTGCATGCCACAATGAAAATTTTCACCAGTGCAATATCCATATGCACAGAGTCAATTCTTATCGTTGTGACACGTTTCATTCCGATGCTTTAAGTTTTATTATTTCTTAAGCAACAACAATATAGTATCTACGGTGGCATAAAGGGGACATAGGATTTTCTTATTTATCATGTGCGCACGGAATAGCTATTACGTGGTCACGCGATAATATAACGTGCACACGCGATAGCTATTTCGTTCTAAACGGGTAGTTATGGCATAAGTTCGCGATAACTATCGCGTGCGCACGCGGATAGGTATTCCTTATTTGACCCCCTGACAGGCTTTCTTGCATGAATAGTTCGACGCGCCGAGTAAGTGTCAAACCCTAGAGCGGTAAAAGGCAAGTGTTTTTTTTTTCTCGGCCACGGAAACCCCTAAATGATCTAAGAAATAACATGAAAGATCATCCTACACGTATTTTGTTTTTAAAAAAATATCGCCATTTACCGAGAATTGTTGCTTGTAGTAGATCAGCCATTGAAAAAGAATTTACAACGTGCACATGTTCCTAAAAAAACGGGTTATTCCATAATTATGGAATATCGGGTCTCGCAGAATCGGGCGAGACGCGACATTCCGCCGAGACACAGAGCAAGGCAAGATATTTTAACACCAGAACTCGCAATGTCAAAGTAATCCGTACCACAAGATTTCACGGTGGAATATCATGCCTCGCTAAAAGTTTTGACGGAATTTCGCTTTTTGCGTCTGTAGGTAAAATATCGCGTATATCGTGTCAGTGCTTCTCAAAGGCCTGATTGTGGTAAAGGAACCAGCGCGGGAACCATCTGGCCTTGTAGAATAATGGCAGACAGGTTATTGGACACTATTTTTCACTCTGCATGGCCATAGACGACTTAACGTAAGCTGTTTTCAGTTTAAATTTCATTATGGATATGTTTTTGACATTTTGGAAGGAAAAACATGCGAGCAAAAGTTGTATTTGATAAGTTGAATTTAAATTTAATATTGGTGGTTCTCCCACGTATTAGCAAAAAAATTTCTGAAGTGATTTTACAGTTACAAATGTGACGCCAGAAATTTTTTCTTAGAAGATACTTGACCCTACTTTTCTCATCATTTTATGAAGATACTTGACCCTACTTTTCTCATCATTTTATATCAGTTTTATCATAATTCTTTTAAATGAGATAAGGATTTGTTCTCTAGCTGTGGGTCTGGTTATGTTTTGTAGCTCTTTGAAAAATGTCAATTTTATATAGAATATAATGGGAAAACTATTTAGCGGTATATGACCTCGAAGGATTTTCTTGTCTCGCGTCGACGTACAAGATGCGAAGCCGCGAGATTCCGGCGAGACGCGAAACGATAAAATAGAGAAAATACCAAGCTCTAAAGAAAGTGCAAAACGGCAACATTGAAAATGTTGCAAGCTTGGTTTGATTGAGTCTGTTCATTAACGGAACTGTCAAGTGCAAACTACCGTCCGCACCCCTAGTGCCGGTTGAAGCAGAATTCAACATTTTAACATGAAAATGGTGAAATATTGAATTTAGAAACATCCGCAGATCGTTCAAATATCACCTGATATTGGTGTTCCGTTTGGACATAAGTAATATTTTTGTCTCCCTGAACCGCTATGCACGATAGTGTACAATGGTGGAACCGCGATGGTAAGATGATGTAAAACACGATGACACAATGGTGAAATCACGATCATGCGATTACACGATGATGAAAATAATATAGCGTTTTCATCACCATGCCATCGCAATTTCATCATCGTTCCATCGTATTTTCAACATCGAAGCATCGTGTTTTCACCATCGTACCATCATTTTTCATCTTCGTGCCTTCGTTGTTTCACCATTGTACCATGGTTGTTTCACCATCGTACAATAATTGTTTCACGTTGTATCATCGTGTTTTCATCATCGTACTTTACTGCCGTTGCGCTTTAACCATTGTACCATCGTGAACGGGATTCTGTATGTTTCAGTGTATGCCTATAGGTTCAGCCAATCAAATTTCTTGAATAAGAGATATATGAATTAATAGTTCCACTGTAGGTTTTAGGTTAAAGATTTCATAAAAAAGCATTAGTAATCTATTAATAATTACACTTGACAAGAGGTAAAACGGCGAACCACGATTCTTAAAAGAAATTCTGCCGTTGGAAAATATGTGACAAATAATTCAGAGAAAATGGCATGAGAAAATGTGCTTTCTTGGCCCTAAAAAAACATGAGACAAATGTGCTTTCTTATCCCTAAAAAATCTTGATCGGACCACATTTGTCACACACATTTTTGTTTTCGGTATACGTTTGAGTCATGTGGGACAAAATGCGACCGCATCGGTCTTACGTAAGACAATTGTGTTCCGAGACAAATGTGCTCCTACATAGCTCCCCATTTACAAATGATATATGAAAGCTTCGCTCCGAACTATCATAATTATCGACATTCCAAAAACAACAATAATAAAAAAAGCACAAGAGCCATCGCGATATCACTGAGAAAGAAATAATTTGACCTTCAAGGTCAAGGTCAATTTGAGTTTTATATATATATATATATATATATATATATATATATATATATATATATATATATATATATATATATATATATATATATATATATATATATATATATATATATACATTGTGTATATATATATATATGAAGGTCCTGACCTAAGTAGTGATGTTGTGTCTTAATATGGAGTATTTATTTATAAATGTCAACGTTATTGTCAGTTACGGAAAAAGCAAGAGAATTTCATCAATTTCATAAATTTGACCTTTACAGTCAAGATCAATTTAAGGTCAAGGTTACATCTAAATTCTTTATATGTTTGTTTGGTAGTAAGTCTTGTTTTGTCCAAATTTAAATCAAATCCGTACACAGATAATAAGATAATGACACTTTAACCGAAATTCAATAATTTGACCTTCACAGTCAAAGTCATTTAAAGCTATTTCTCTAATAAGAAAAAACAACAGTTCCAAAAGATGTACAGTAAAGTAATTGCATTTTATAGTCTAAGTTTCATGCTTACGCACGTTCACCGACTTTTCAGCTATTACCCCTGGTCATCGGGCTACTGGTATCTATCTATCAATCTCCCTGGGGAGTCTTTTAACTCATCTTAGTGCAGCCGACACATTGGCGCAACGGAATTATACCACCCTCGCAGGTACCCATTTACACCTGGGTGAAGTGAAGCAATCGCAGCTCAAGGAAATTAGCAGTGCCCCTGGTGGGGTTCGAACCCGGGACCTCTCGATCCCTAAGCGCGCGTCCTACCACTGGACTACTGCTCCTGTACATGTGTACATAGTCTTATCTAATAAAAGGTCATGTGTACATATAAGGAAAACCAATGACCCAACGTGGCGGGGCTAATTTTGAACCCGGGGCTTTTCTTTTAACAAACTTGGTATACACTCACTAGAAGATGTTCCATGCTAAATATGTAAGCTCTAGCTCTTTGGGGTTTTTTTAAAGAAGTTTTTTTAAGTTTTTTTTTTCTTTCAGTTGCCATAGCATCCATAGATTTTTTTAAGGTGACCACTAAAGGAACATTCCTGTGAAGTTTGTATGAAATTGGTTTAGCGGTTTATGAGGAGATGTCATTTCAAGTAAAAGTTAACGGACGAACGCCGGACGAATTGTGATCACATAAGCTCGTGTTGTCACTTAGTCTTATCTAATAAAAGGTCTTGTGCCAATGGTTGTTGTGACCAAGTATGAAGACAATACACAAAGAACTTATGATCAAGGTACCAGTTTGTGACCGGCAAAGGCAACGCCGACAAGTCGCAATACCTCTATTTCTTTCCAAAAAAAAGAGTAAAAATACATTACAATGAACTAGAAGAAACTAGACATGCCCACAGGCAGAATGTCGAGCACATACGTCTTGATTCAAACCTGAACCTGTAAACTTCAGATCAAGGAGATATAATGCGTATATATATATAAATGCGTATATTTATAAATGCGTACATGATTGAATTTTCACTGATTTGTGCATGAAATGACCATATATATGGTCATTTAATGCACAAATCAGTGAAAATTCAATAATTTAACCTTCAAGGTCACGGTCATAAAATAGCCAAGGTCAATTTGTGTTTTATAAACATTAAGGTCTTGTCCTTAAGAATGTTCTGTTTTAATATGAAGTCAATCCATTCAATAATAGCAGTTACAGCCAGTTACAGCCAAAAAAATGAAAATTTGAATCATTTGACCTTCAAAGTCAAGGTCATTTATGAGTGAAGGTCTAGGTCTGTCAGGTTATTTTAAAGGGCTATTCTTGAAGATTTTTATGTTCAAGTTTGAAGACAATCCATTCAAAAATAACAAGGTTACAGCCAATAATAGCCAAAAAAAAATGCAAATTTCAATAATTTGACCTTCAAAGTCAAGGTCATTTATGAGTGAATGTCAAGGTCTGTCTAGTAATTTTAAAGGGCTATCCTTGAAGATTATTATGTTGAAGTTAAAAGACAATCCATTCAAAAATAAAAAAGTTACAGCCAATAATAGCAAGAACCAACAAAAATTTGGATTTTTGACCTTGAAGGTCAAGGTCATTTATGGATGAAGATGAAAATCCATCCATGTATATAGAAGTTATACATGTACTCGCAAATGAATGTTTTATTTCGTTATTAAACCTTTGACCACTAAATGTGACTTTGACCTTCACTAGAGACAACTGAATTGTTCCCTTAACACTCACTATTGAAAACATTTGTCCCGAATTCTATTAAAATCTCTCGATGCATGTGGTAGTTACACTCTGCACAAGGGTTTTGCGCTGACCCCTTAGTGTGACATTGACCTTTTTTGTTTGTGACACACTACCCCAAAATGTTGAACATTTGTACTAAATTATTTTGTAATCCGCCAGAGAATGACCAAGATATAGACCAGACAAATCCGGACGGACGCACGCACGGACGCACAAGCATTAAAATATATGCCAGAAGTGGAAGTGCAAGCGGTCTCGACAAAATTGAGCAACAGCTTATTTACTTACAATCGTTGTTTTGTATGGTAATCATTTTTAAAGAACAAAGCATTTGTTAATATATTTTTTGCATAAAAATGGTGTACCTTTTCCATTACCTCCCTGGCAAGGGTAATAGGATTTTGTATATTATGTACACAAGCCACGCCTCCAGATTTTAACGTCTTGCCGTCCATTATTACAGCGTCCATTTCGACATCACCATTTGCGGTCAATACGGACCCCGTTCCTAAAAAAATTATCAGAATTTATCCTAATACCACGTACATGGATTGGCAAAATAGCATTAATTTTGTAACACAACTTAATTATTAACTTTATAACAAGGATAAAGTATTGTTAGAGATCTGTCTGCAAAAACTCAAACTTAAAATTGTGTTTGTGTGTATGTGTTGCGTGCTTACAGAACTTTGTGCGAAAAGAATTACGGGAAATATAGAAAATAAATATCGTTCACTTTTAAAATCGAACGCATGTCTGTTATTTTGCCAAAAGATCGGCACACCGCAGCCGGTAATTAAACGTCTCTTGATTGCGGGTCCATTACTGCATCAGCCGTTGCTTATTCTTTGTGCTAATTGACCTTATATATCTAAGTTATTTTAACTTTATTGCATAGTGGCGAGCTATTTATAGCTACTTTTCGGGTTTTTTTTTCTTATCATAAATATCTTATGGGAAACACAATTATTTTTGTTTAAGACAACTACCGAAATAATATACTAGTACATGTATATGAAAGGAAAAAAGTCATAAGCGGAAAACTATACATAGAAAATCATGCCACAGGCAGGACTTGAAGCACGAAGAAAATACAACGGCCGCTGTGGTGTAGTGGTGAGCAAACTGGACCGGCAATCCAGAGACCCGCGGTTCGAGTCTCGAATGCATTTGATATTATTTAAATATCACGAAAATTCGCCGTGGTAATATTTGTAACAGATACTGAAAGTTATTTATGAAAGAATTGAGTTAACAAATATACAGAATTGTAGTTAAATCGTAAATTTGCAATTTAACTCCGCATTTACAAAACAATTTAAGAACTCGTCGTCTAACGTAATGTCCCATCGGAACTTCCATACATTAAAATTATATCGGGTAGTCGGTTATTTCGCCTATATAGCGAATGCATTAACAATCTAAATACTTCGAAAAATATTATTAGGATTTTTTTAACAGCCATTTACATTAAAAAAAAGATTTTTTTCTACCTAGAGCTAAGGAAAACAGTTTATATCAATCAAACAATCTATCCACGAACTACATGTATATATAAAAAAGTAACTTTTAAACAAATGATTTATTTTAATTTAAAGCACATGCAAGTAGTTATACACTCGGTGGCACAAAGTTTTATAACATTATACTGGGAATATTTTTGGAAGAATGTCAAGTTCTTTAAATAGTTTACAACTGAGTTTCACATTGCTGTCATCATAACTGACACAAATTACTATTATTTCAACACCAAAATTACATGTAAAACCTTACAAATTATTAAGATTTCAAAATCTCGGACGAACGAACGAACAAACGAGTTAATGAATGAATGAATGAATGAATGAATGAATGAATGAATGAATGAATATCGATAAGCTGCCCGAAATGGAGTTGTAATTCATACAGTTAAATGGACCATATCGACTGTAACTGTGACGGTAAATTGAATTAATTTGACACTTCCTGTCTGTAGTATACTATTTAGCCTACAAGAGCACAATGAGCAGCTTTTGCTGACGCGTACGGACCAATTGCAGGACACGTCATCAGTCATGAGTTTGAAGCGCAAGGTGGTGATATTCATCTCCGGAGTAATATCCCAAATATGAATTTTCAGCCAAAAGTAGGTCAATGTACGGCGGCCAATGAGAAACCTGAATAGACAATCCCTGAAAAGGCACACTTTCCTCCTCGTCCCTGCCTATACTTTGTTAGGCATCACCCCTCATCTTTAGTCAGGACATCAACTGCTGGTCCGCAAGTACAAGTTCTGGTCTTTGTTTATTTATCGCCATCCCAGGTTCTTCAAATCTTCTGCCGGTGTCTTGTGCCTTCTCTGAGACGTGCACGCACCGTGAGGAAGAGAGAAGTTAATCTGACTCGTTTTAAAAAGATATCGTATTTTCTAAATTTAAGATATTATTATCGCTGTACCAAAATACCGCTAATACAACCATCTTTAAAGGTTCGTCTTCCAATAAACAGAGTCTTATAGCAAACATTTATTTCAAAACCCATCACTGCACACCCGGATCTGTATCACAAAATCTGCCAGGATCTGTGACTAGAAACAATATAGATCATTCTGAAGAAAAAAATGTCTGCCTTTGTTTTATTGGCTTATCGAAGGAAACTTGCGATGTCATTTTAATAACGAAACATTCCTTTATTATAATTGAAATCATTTGGCAATGAAAGTCCTTAACGAATTTAAATAAACAAACAAATTTAAATTTAACTATAAACAAGCTTGTTGCGCGGGAAGATGCACGCATCATTATGCATACGTGACATTATACAGGTTATCCTTATACATTGTATGTTGAAATTTGCTAACATTGTGGAATAAAATTGTTTATTCGATAATTTTTCAATTCCTCAGCATTGCACCTAATTGGCTATTCAATGACATGTGTTGAAAGTTTGAAATTCTTTCATTTAAAGACCATTAAACGATAAATTGACGTGAAAATAGCTTGCTTTAGTTAGAAAATGTGTCTTTGTTTTAATATAGAAGTATATTTTTCCGGACATGAGAAAATAGACCAATGAAATGAAATCTTCCTCCGAGTGAGTTACTTAGTCATATCCTGTTTTACTATATGTCTCTCTTTTCCCGTGATTAACAAAAATACACTTTTCTTACAAAAACTTGGTTGTACAAAAACTTGGTTATTAACTTACGTTAAAGACCAAGTTCATAGAATGGTAACTGTTAGTTCCTGCAATATATTTTCAGATATCCACACTCGCTTGCATCAAAGTGTGTTTCACATTCATTATTTTCAAGACAAACCCATATTTTAGCAATGTTATTTCATTATATAAGCTTAAAAAGATGCATCTAATCAATAAATAAATTTACACAAAAACGAGTCATTTTAACGTAAAGTAACTTACCGGCATCAAATGTGGGATCATCTTCCAGCACTAAAACCGCAGCTTGCACGGCGTCCAGAGCTGAGCCTCCACGTGCTAAAAACGCATAACCTGCACGTGGTGCAGCACATTTCGTACCGTCACGTGACGGCTTATAAGCTTATCAGGAATAGTCCATGCGCCTCCGTGAACTATGATAACCGGTGTTGCCATTAAATGAGTGAGATGTAGACTCAGTCTCCTATAGTTTCTGTCCTTCACTAAAGATTTTCTGAAGGACGTCTGCTGAGTATAGCAAGGTCGTAGTAACTCGTCAGTTATTCCAATACTGTAATATTGCTGTCTACAGTAATTCGATCGTTAGTTAATGCACATGTATATCCGAATAATCATCGAGTTCAATAGAGTATCTATCTAAAAAATATGTTATCTTCAATCTTTATAGTTATTTCACAACTATCTGATGACGTAAGCGCAGAAACAGTCTGCTGAAACAGAATATAGATTTTATCAGTTTATATACACATCATATAAGGATGGTTCTCTTGATCTGTTTTCAGTTATCGAACTTTCCTCGTGTAACTATATTTACACATGTATAGTACTTACAGTTTATAGAGAATATGAAATACCTTTGTGATTTAATCAGTGTTAATTGACTAATGATACTTAAAACTCCCTAGATGATATTTGATCATCAGTGAAAATACCAAATTATTATATGCACTATGTAAATCTCCCTAGATCAGTGAAAATACCAAATTATTATATGTACTATGTAAATATCCCTAGATCAGTGAAAATACCAAATTATTTTATGTACTATGTAAATATCCCTAGATCAGTGAAAATACCAAACTATTATATGTACTATGTAAATCTCCCTAGATCAGTGAAAATACCAAATTATTATATGTACTATGTAAATCTCTCTAGATCAGTAAAATACCAAATTATTATATGCATGTAAATCTCCCTAGATGATATCATCAGTAAAATACCAAATTATTATGTACTATGTACATCAGAACAAAAATAACTATCAAGGAAAGATTTTTCAAAATAAATTGTCTGTACATACAAGAAGCTATGAACAGAATGAGAAATCGATAACATTTGTTCGCTTCTTTCAAATACTTGTAGGTTCAATGTAAGGTCACGTGGCTAAAAGTCCTTAAATGTTATAATCTATTATGCAAACTTTTAGCTTAGATTCAGGTCATTCAGTTTTTAGACAAAGTCGACAAAATAGTCTTAAATCTATTTTATTAAACTTGACTTTAATTTTTTAAAAATGTTGACAATGGTAAAAATATGTGAATGAAACTTACAGTTCACAAGAAAGTTATCCCTTCGCACGCGCGTGTTTATTATACTAATGTAAACAATTCGTACACACCTTCAGGTTTATAAATAAACGATTGGTGGGCACGCACACACCTTCAACATTGATTGGTTTAAAAATGGAACACGTTGAGAACAACTATTGTACGGAAGCAATTACGTGACATATTTCGGAAATTCATCTTAATATGGATCCCGGGCACTTGAAATCAATTTATTTGCTAAAATTGTACAAACCGTATGTTGATATTTATTATGCAAATACATGTATATTTAACAAGAACTAAAAATAGTAGTTCCGCCGTAAAACAAGTTCAAAACAAGTCGACATCCAAAGTAATATACGTTATAGTCAAATACGAGGGGTTATCCAAAAATTCATGGACTTTTTTTAAATATCTATTGAACGTCAACGTGTATTGTAATGACATTTTATCAGCATACCTTGTAGAATATTATAAACACATTTTGAAAGGAACAGGTAACTGCGTCAATAAATAATTATTTTATATTTATAAATATTTTATTACAATGGCAAAATGGCGGACACATAGATATGAGAAAATCGCGCCATCATAAAGTTTTGTTATAATTTGGAAATGACACCTACAAAAATATTTGAAAACATTCAGCAGGCGAACAGCGAAAATAAAATTCCACGATCATAAGTGTTAAAGTGGCATAAGAGATTTAGTGATGGACGGGAAAACGGACATTACTTTGAGAAGCTGTAACTGTCATAATTTACTGCGTAACGTCGTAGCACAAGTTGTACTTTATTACAACGTTGACATCAATAACTTATTGGAGTGAGCCACTGTCGCCGACATGTGTTTTTTTGGTAATTGTCAGTACACATACAATAGTTTTAAATGGAACCATATTAATCAGTACGAATACACAAGGTTCAGATGAAGTCAGATTAATCAGTACAAATACACTAGTTTCAAAATGAAGCTATATTAATCAGTATAAAAACAAATATTCTCAAATGAAGCAATATTAATCAGTACAAGTATAATAGTCTCCTATGAAAACTATATAATTAGTTCAATTACACAAGTGTCAAGTGAAGCCCTATTAAACAGTCCAAAAAAAACTACAAAACGGTCTCGAAAGAAGCCATATTAATTAGTACCAGTACGTAGTTTTGGATGAAGCAATATTAATCAGTACAAATACAACTGTTTTGAATGAGACTATATTAATCTGTTCGAATACAATAGTTTCAAATGAAGCCATATCAATCAGCACCAAATACAGTAATTTCATATGAAACCATATTAATCAGTACAAATACATTGATTTCAATTGAACCTGTATTAACCATATCCTTTGTACATAACTATTATCAATATTGCTTTATTCTGATGCAGTAGAGAGAATTCTATATCAGTTGAGGATTTTCATACTGTACAGTGATTTTGAGAAAAGGAGGAAAGGAGGCATACCTTTCCTTCCTCCCCCTTTAATAATATTTAGAGTTTTACTCTATAGCTTAAAGTAATGTTGTAATGAATGCTTAAAATTAAATATTCAGATTTTGTACCTATGGGATAAATATGCTTTTCAAAGAAAAAGGATATAAAAATGAAGAAAATAAAAAAAGGTTCGGTGAAATCTACTAGAAGGATTTCTATCTCAGATTCAAATTTCAAATAATAGGGAATTCTAGATTTTTGATGGTGTCTCCTGGTGCCGCAGCAGTGAAGTGCAAAGTTGTAGAATTATAATACATGACTTAAACCTTCATTAATACACAGAATACACAAACACTATTCTAAATTTGCTAGGTTTTTGTATTTCTGCCATGATTTCTGAAACAATTCATATGTTTGATTCTGTTTAGCTATGTATTTTTCAACTGTATATCTGGCATATATTTGAGTTTTAAAATTAGCAATAGAAGGCCTTATTTGTTTTACTCTACAATAGTAAATGTAATGTCGCCGACATGTGTTTATGTAAAATTAAATATTGTCGTAATATAAGAAGCTACTTGCATGATTTTTCTGTGTTTATTTGTTATTTATCAAATCAATATCTCAAATAAATTTTACGCCACGAATTTTTGGATAACCCCTCGTACATTATTTGACGTCACGTAAGTGTTTCTTTTGCCGAATAGGCGAGTAAAATAAGAGATTACACTGTAAGGTGATGAATGGCCCGCAAAATGAATAATGGTCCTGAGGGCTTCACCTCGGCATTATTCCTTTCAGGGCCGATTAACACTTTCTTGCCCGTCTATGTCGTGTATTAATGTCTTTAATCTAACAGTTTGTGTACTAGTAAGCCGTCCAAATACATGTATAATATATATACCCTACAGAGTTGCTTCCCTTATGTGTATGCAACGTACACTACTCGTCTTCATTTCGTCGTATTGTTTCTTTAAATTTCAATAAAATGGTGTCACGTGACACTCATGATCAGTTGAAATTATATGCTTTTTTACCATATAAATCAATGATATTGTAACAAATGAATTAAAATAGATTATATCAATCTGTGCAAGTTTTAGCCAAGTTAAATGTGGCATAGCTGCTAAATGACGTTACGAAGGTGTTTTTTTCTCAGCACTTTGGAAATAAGACCCGACCACCAGACATGCCGATATTAATGGTGTTTAAGACAAACTGGGAAAATATTGGAAACACATTGTTCATCAAATAAGACAAAGAAATAAAATATTTGGTAAATTGAACTCACTTTTAAGTACATATTGCAATTTGGAATCCAAAGTTACATTTTAATATGATTAGTATATTGCAGATTAATGTAACAAAGTGACAATAATTTTCCCTTTTTTTTTTCTTTTTATTTTTTCATAAATTGGGACTTTTCACAATGAAATTGGAATAAAAAACTTTTGGCATGGGGGTGGACTTGACCCAATATGGGTCATCCAAATGGGCCGAAAAACACCTTGATAAGTTTTCTGTTATCGAATCATATTCTTTCGTGTGTCATGTCGGCATAATATGTAGCGTGTCGGCGCCATGCGGATACTGTCGCCATGCGGATACAATCGCCTTTTTTTCGTAAACAGGTCATATTTATCTCAAAACTGAATAGATCAATCGTTGTTGCTTCATTTTCTTCTTCCTCTTCTTCTTCTTCTTCTTCTTGATATGCCGGCATATTTTGCTGATGCCCGGTTTATCAAAGAGTAGTCAGCGATTGTTCACCGGGTAGGAAAACTTTTTCAGACATTGCCAGTATAAATACTCATTGAAAGTGATCAAAGTTATTTTGGAATAAACGTCTTGGTGTGAACCGTCCTGGGATTGAAACGTCCGTATTTCCTAAGCAATCGATAGGGACACGTCACAATGAATGTCATCGGCCGGGACCTGGTCGGTTCGTGCAGTTTATCGAAAGAGGTCCGGCTAGATGTTAACGACAATTGACGGCAAAGAAAAAGTCAGAACCATCAGTCTTGTGTACAAAGGTGGCCTTAGTCCATGAGATGGTCGGCTGTGCCCCACCCCCATTGCCGGCGATTAGTCATCGAGGCTTTACCGACAACTCCAAAAGCTAAAAATTCCACCGGTCGATCGGTAATTTTTAACTTAAAGAGTAATTTGGCCGGCACCTCACTGATCATAAATAAGCCGGTAATTTTGTTGGACGAGATGCCAAACAATCGACAACGTATTTCAGATTAATCTCCGTTCGCCACCGTTGGCGCGTCGGAGCGATTATGTGACACATGCTTAAAGGTTGCACAATATGTCATGACCAATAAATGCTGCAACGTTAACGCTTAATGTCGCAATCAGTCAAATGATCCATGTTACTATTTTGATCTATGCATTTATTCTATCTTGCTTGATGATATTTTAACCTCACATTATGCTTGATTCCATTTTGCATTATATAATTATTTCATTTAAACTTGCGTAGTGACAAATTCACTCATTGAGTGATAATTCATTTATTGAGTGATAACTGTTGAATTTGCATAAACTTGCTTACTGTTTTGCAATATTGAAATATTAACGTCTTAAACCTTTTTGTACAATCTACCTCTGTAGGAGCACATTTGTCTCGGAGCACATTTGTCTCTCGATGTGTGACTTATGTGCTCGTAAACATTCATATTTTCGACAAAATGGAAATTAGAAAGATGTGTTCGACACACAATAGAAAGGACACTCAAAACAAATGTGTCTCACATTCTTCCATAATATTCTAAAAAAGATAATAATTATGCCCGTCCTTATACCGGCTACCAGCCATTGTTCTGTGTTTTCTGTATTTATTATACCGTTTTTAGGTCACTTCCGGTCAATCAAAAATTTCCTCCCTCTGCATAGGAGTCATTGTAATAGTAACAGCATCGAAACACGAGGCTGTCTGATTAGTACGATCATCGTATATAATCGTATTTTCATCATCGTAACATCGTATTTTTTACCATCGTACCATCGTTGTTTCACGTTCGTACCATTGTGTTTTTCATCATCGTACGTGCCACTGCGGTTTCACCATTGTACCATCATGAACGGGATTCCGTATGATTCAGTGTACGCCTTCAGGTTCAGCACATTTAGAGATATTAGAATTAATAGTTCCACTGTAGGTTTTAAGTTTAAGATTTCATAAAAAAAAACATTAGTAATCTATTAATGATTACACTTGATATGAGGTAAAGCGGCGATCCTCGATTCTTAAAAATATTCTGCCGTTGGAAAATATGTGACAAATACTTAATAAAAAATGACATGAGACAATGTGTTTCTTTTTCCTTAGAAAACACGAGACAAATGTGCTTTCTTGTCCCTTAGAAAACACGAGACAAATGTGCTTTCTTATCCCTTAGAAAACACGAGACAACTGTGCTTTCTTGTCCCTTAAAAAAACACGAGACAAATGTTCTTTCTTATCCCTTAGAAAACACAAGACAAATGTGTTTCTTGTCCCTTAGAAAACACGAGACAATGTGCTTTCTTGTCCCTTAGAAAACACGAGACAAATGTGCTTTTTTATCCCTTAGAAAACACGAGACAAATGTGCTTTCTTGTCCCTTAGAAAACACGAGACAAATGTGCTTTCTTATCCCTTAGAAAACACGAGACAAATGTGTTTCTTGTCCCTTAGAAAACACGAGACAAATGTGCTTTCTTATCCCTCAGAAAACACGAGACAAATGTGCTTTCTTATCCCTTAGAAAACACGAGACAAATGTGTTTCTTGTCCCTTAGAAAACACGAGACAAGTGTGTTTTCTTATCCCTTAGTAAACACGAGACAAGTGTGTTTCTTGTCCCTTAAAAACACGAGACAAATGTGCTTTCTTGTCCCTTAGAAAACACGAGACAAATGTGCTTTCTTGTCCCTTAGAAAACACGAGACAAATGTGCTTTCTTATCCCTTAGAAAACACGAGACAAATGTGCTTTCTTGTCCCTTAGAAAACACGAGACAAATGTGCTTTCTTGTCCCTTAGAAAACACGAGACAAATGTGTTTCTTATCCTATGAAAACACGAGACAAATGTGTTTCTTGTCCCTTAGAAAACACGAGACAAATGTGCTTTCTTATCCCTTAGAAAACACGAGGCAAATTTGTTTTCTAGTGCCTTAGAAAACACGAGACAAATGTGCTTTCCTGTCCCTTTAAAACTTGATCGGAACACATTTGTCACACAAATGAGTTGTTTTGGGTAGACATTTGAGGTCCCATTTGTTGACAGTTCGAAAATTTATGAAGCCAAGCTATCAAAATGGGTCAATTTATATAAAAAAAAAATACACGTGTTCCGATTATGTCAGTACTTTATTCGCACATACTCGTGCTACATTCGAGTACCAACTAATCCCCAAGCACGGTTGGAGCCAAATACTTGTACCAGGCAATCCGTGTATAACTGAGTATACCGTATGGGAACCAACTGTGTTCTGTGTGAGACGGGTTTAAGTCAAGATATAATTATTATTATGTATGCTGCCCGGTAGAGCCCATTTTGAAGCCGCGAGAAATTTCAACGTCATTTTATAAAATGTCGCGGACAACTTTTAAATCCGCGAGATTTTATGTCGAAATTGTATAAAATGTCGCGGCTTATAGAAACTTTCGAGTTTTTTCTGTCACACGTATACCGTAAAAAAAATCGAGTTTTACGAAGAAAAACTGTGGCATTTTCTGATAAGCCACGACCATTATGATCCGCAACATTTTGTTTTGATACAAATCTCGCGGGTTTGTAAGTTGCTCGCGGCATTTTAATACGTTAAGTTTCGAAATGGCAGCAACCAGCCACTATACGTATGTATATCTGAGTATATCTGAACTGCTTGAAAGTCCTGGGTATAGCATCAAAGAGTCGAAGTCTGATATCATAATAGAAGTGACACTCAAAGACGAAATGATGGTTACTTTCCAGGAGTCCAAATAAGGGACTGAATTAGTGATGGTTTAGAGAGCTTCATTCTGTTCGAAGCCGTGTGTGACCTCCTTTAAAGTGACATTATCTTTTTTTTTTCATTGTCAAATTGAGCTGAATTGACATTATATTACAAAAGATTGGCTATGGTGATTTACCAACAGTTGATATTGAAAAATGTTTATGACGAAATATAAATCAGCCTTAATATAAAAAGAATCCCCCACTCGTTTTTATAAACTGAACGTAACAGTTAAATTCTTCTGCATATTAACAGAAATTTCCTTGACTACGTGAGTTACTTATCGCTTATGCTAAATAAATTATAAAATTGAAAGGAATTATGGCAAAATGAAAACTGATTTTGACTTTCACCTGTTCACTTACTATACCCTTGGATGGGCATTGTAGCGCCGATATATGTCCAAACGTCGAAAAATGTCCAAACGACGATAAATGTCCAAAATTTGACGATAAATGTCTCAATCGCCGATAAATGTCCAAAACTCCTTTAACGATAAATGTCCAAAAATTAACGAAAAATGTCCCAACAAATTAGGTGCTCATAAATGTCCAAATCGGTTAACGATAAATGTCTCAACTTTTCATATGTTAATTGCATTTATTTCTATGATCAACAGTATTGCATCAGTCAGTTATAAAGGTTTCCATAGGGATTAAAAGTACCGATTTAAGTAGCGTTCTCACCAGCATCCCGGCAAAGCCCAGGACCACCCCAGACGATCCGGGATGAAAATATTGTTGCAGTCTCAATAACCCCGGTAGTACTACGGCGATACCCAATTTCCATACTTAATATAACAACCAAGATGAACTCCGGGCCATCTATGCAGAGTCCAGTTGAAACTACGGATAATGCAGATAGTAAGTGGACGACGGATGACCTAACACGATATTCAAACGCTGTTAAGTCTTCGATCAAAGAGATCATAAAGCTGAGATCCATGCTAGCACAGCCCCGAATGATGTCGGCAGAGTCCCGGGTGATCCCGATAGAGTGCCGACAATCACCGGTAGAGCCCCGGCAGAGCCCTTGATCATCCCGGACGTTGCCGACAGAGTTACGGACGTACCCCGGTCGTTCCTGGATCACCCGACAGACCACCGGGACTCTAGCAGGATGCTTGTGAGATTGTTAAAAAAGATTAAAAAATGTATTTGAAAATAAGTTGATGGTCGGATACAGTCTATCCTCTTACTATTAAAAGGGAAAAAAATAAGTTAAACCGAGGTGCATTGTACTGGTGCTTTACACCGGGCACTTAAAAGAACCAGGGTCACCTCTGGAACGGGGCGTCTTCTGTATCATGCACTATATCAATGTGGCCATACCACGTGACTTTTCGGGTACGGAACACGCCGATTTTTCACCCGATTCAGGTATGTTTTTTATTCACAACTTATTTATTACTCAACCGATTTTGATCAGATAAGGCGCAGAGTACCCGTAATTATATCAGCTATCCACGGTATATCAAAATTCTGAAAACCCCTGAATGGTTTTTGAGAACATTCGAGTACAGTTTTCTTTTCATAGCCTGGGCCGAGGGGAACGGTACACACTCATTTGTCATAACAAGCAATTTCTAGCAAGTCATATGTTTTTTGGCACTATTTCATAAAAAAATACATGTTAAATCTGATATATTTACTATGTCCAATGTATCGAGTGAATGCAGTTATGTTTTAGCATATTTTCATAAAGTTATGTTGAAATGGTACGGAACACACTGTTATTTCAAAAGATACGGTACACACACAATTTCTGTCTTTGTAATAATTCTAAAATAAAATATATTAAAATTTAATTTCAATTATAATGTGAGTGAATTTTTTCATAGTTATACATTTTATTCATTTAAACGAGAACCCAGGGACCTGTTTTGCAATGTATCATAATGCATACTTTTAATATTTATATGTATTTGTGCACTTTATTTCAAGAGATCACGCTTAACATTTAAAACCGTCATGTATTTGTCCTATTTAAAATCACCTAGGGTATGTTAAACACTTCGATCTTCACAGAATCAGGTAGTTGCGCTCTATAGAAAGAAAATGTTGTTATATAGTGATGTGTTTATTGTTGTTTATTGTTGTTTTTTTATTTCTTTTAGTTTAAGTAAAGTAAGATATGTATTTTTGCTTCACCCTGAAAAAAATAAAACAAGGTCATGACCTAAATCGCTGAAAAGTATCATTACTTGATAACAATTTATATATATTTATATTTTGTTAATAATAAGCAAGTCATTAAGTACAATTTAGCAATATCATGGTCATGTTTAATTAAATCAAATCACAGAAGGCGCTGAATTTGTTTGGGTCTCAGAATGTCAGAAAGGTGAAGGCTGTGAGATTGTAAACCAATTTGTTTTTGTATAGTGCCACCAATGTTGTTTCTAGTGTCATAACTGAAGGAAATTGGCTATAAGGCTTATTGCAACACTGATATGTAATTCATTGTTTATTTGGCTTAAACAATAAAAAAAACAACAACAACAAAAAAAACAAAAAAAACATGAGTTGCCTTAACTTGGATTTGAACTCAAGACATCTCTCTTCCTTAACGCGTGCGTTACCCCTCGACCACGGGGAAGTTATAAGATAACAGCCTGAAGAAACCATATCATTCTAAATTAGGGTTTGTAACCCTTATTAATTTCGTTTGACACTCATGTAAATAATCATGGAGCTTCATATTACATGTATATCTGTAAAGAATTACACAATATTTGAAATATTTGACCAATCGGGAACTACTTTTTCTTCTCCCGAGAAGGCTTGAAAATTAATGCGCCCGTCATTTGACAATTTTAACACAGTGATCCCCCCTTATTTTTTTCAGCGTTAGAGTACATATAAAGGTAAGTAACCGCTTCCAGGGGTTCTACTTTCGGACTACTTTCTTATTTTGCAAATAAGCATATCAGAGCCTGAAATTTCGCTACCATTATTTGTTTGGTCTGACGACCCAACAAATAAAAATGTAGTCGCCATTGCTTAAATTTTTAATGTTTAAAGGCATGAAGCTTTGAAAATAACTTTTAGTTCATGTAATTAGGTCATTTTTGGTTTGGTTTCACGGCTCATAAAACTGACATTATCATGTGGCGACTTTCAAGTTTTACAAGTGCCCCTTTGGGTATAAATAAAGGAACGAACGGGCACCTGAGTAAAACGACCGACATTCTGTACGGTAATAAGAAAACTTTCTCACATAAAAAATCGAAACATCGAAGTCACTTGTGGTCTCGTACCTACTTCATGTAGTATATAAAACAGAACGCAGCCTCCAAAATCCATAGCATTTGATTGACAACAAAATTGGTATTATTAAAATATCATTTTATTTTTAACACAAACATGCAAGCACACATATCCATGAACTCAAGTGTTAAATGCATCTTGAAATGAAAGTCCAAGATAGGCATAATTTTACCAAATTTCCTATCATGTATATCCTTACATGTATATGTAACAAGGTTACCTTGTATAAACTACGTTACGATATATAACAGGCCTTGTTCCCATATGGGTTCTTCAAATTATCAAATTTGATTGCACGTAAAACTGCGAAATATATTTGTCCATATGTAGATAATTTGATAATTTAGATACATGCAGTTAGTTTGGGACCCTGGCAGATGTTCATACCAAATATCATGTGGCCGAAAAAAACTTTAAACTTTCCGTGATTTAAAAAAATCCACTTACACCAAAAACCAGCGTTTTTTTTCTCCAAATTCGACTATTGCAGGGAACATATATTTCCAACTTACTCCTAACTTCTTGTTTGTTTATATATTCATACTACGTTTAGACAGTCATTTATATATTCGAACAAAACAAATTAAATGAAATAATAATCGCACATAACAGATGTCCATGAATTTCACAATTCGTTTTATAATCCAAAAGAATATACCTAATTTTTTCAAATGAAAAGCAAAACAAAACAAAATTTTGAACGTCTTCCGTATCCCTCCCTAAAATTTTAACATTTTATAGCCAATTATTAATTGCTCAACATATAAAATCGAATTGTGCGCAACGTACTCTCAAAATATTCTTTTATTTTTTGAATAATCCTGTTTACATCAAACTGTAGGCATAATGATACTTTGCAAAACAGGTCCCAGGGTTCTCGTTTAAATTGATAAAATGTATAACTAAAAAAATCAATCACATTATAATTTAAATTAATTTTTTTATATATTTTATTTTAGAATTGTTTCAAAGACAGAAATTCTGTGTGTACCGTATTTTTTGAAATAACAGTGTGCTTCATAACTTTATGAAAATATGCAAAAACATCACTGCATTCACTTGATACATTGGACATAGTAAATATATCAGATTTAACATGTGTATGTCTATGAAATAGTGTCAAAAAACATATGACTTGCTAGAAATCGCCTGTTATGCCAAATGAGTGTGTACCGTTCCCCTCGGCCCAGGCTATGAAAAGAAAACTGTACTCGAATGTTCTCAAAAACCATTCAGGGGTTTTCAGAATTTTGATATACCGTGGATAGCTGATATAATTACGGGTACTCTGCGTCTTATCTGATCAAAATCGGTTGAGTAATAAATAAGTTATGAATAAAAAACATACCTGAATCGGGTGAAAAATCGGCGTGTTCCGTATCCGAAAAGTCACGTGGTATGGCCACATTGTATATTATGCCCCGCTTCGAAGAAGTGGGGGTATATTGCTTTGCCCATGTCGGTCGGTCGGTCCGTCGGTCCGTAGACCATGCCATTTCCGCTCTATAACTAGACAATGCTTTGGCTAATGGTCCTCATATTTGGTGTGGAGGTTGGTCATGACTAGTAAATGACCCCTATTGATTTTGGGGTCAGTAGGTCAAAGGTAAAGGTTACAGTGACCTCACCATGAAAAGCTTGTTTTTAGAAGATATTTTGAGTGTAACATTGTCTCATTGACAACTACAGGGTTTAATCAATTCATGGACCCATGGGTCATATTGATTCTGCCCCATGGCAATGATATACATGTATTCCATAACAAATTGACTATGCATTTTTTACACACATTTAAAAATCTAATGTTATAATATTAAATTGGCTGTGTTTAGGGGGCACACATGTTTTACAAACATATCTTGTTAACATCTGCATTGCGCTACTCTACACTTATAGCTATATTCAGTGTCGTCACTCGAACTCAACCTCCACTCAAACTCGGGAAAGGCTTTGTAAGGCCACATGTGTCACAAATCACATTCGTCACAATTGTGAAGAATGAGATCACATTCGTCACAAATTTTGTGATGCATGTGATCCAATGTTTTAGACAATCACATTCGTCACGAGTTTAAAATCACAAATGTCACAAATTTGAGATAAATATTGTTTTCTTCAATGCTTTTCACTGAGTCACAAACGTCACAAATTTTTAGGACTGAAATCAATTATTGGAACTAAAACTACAGACATTTTTATCCCCTCCCCCGCTGATGAAATCGGGAGTGATGGGACTGTTTTAGCGTGTTCGTCCGCCTGTCAGTCCAGATTTAGTTTCCGCACTATCCGGCCATTGATTAGTTATTATACACTGTATATGGAATCATTTCGTTTCCACGCTATTTTTCAGCAACTTCTGGATGGATATCGATGCTGCAACTTTGTAGGAACCTTCATTCACAAACCAGTTGCACATATAACCAGCATATCTCCATTTCTTTTTAAAAAACAGACTTATTGCCCCTTGTTGTTGTTGTTATTTATAAAACACTGTATATAGAACTATTGCTTTTCTGCGCTCTAGGAATTTCAACGAAATTTAGTTTAATATAAAGAGGAGATGCGCATCTCGAAAAATCTCGACGGGACACTAAAGGATTTGGTCCGACTTGAGGGTACGGTCGCTTATATGGGCTTTCCGGCGGCGACTTTAGATAAACACATAAACAAACAAACAAGATGTGCATATCATCATCATCATCATCATCATCATCAGTATTTCCCGTTTGGCCGTTTAATACAGAGTTATGATCCATAATTTATTATCATTTATTGTTCATAGAAAAGCATTAATTCAACCCTATTCTTCAACAAATCTGCTGAATAATTTAAACAAAACTATGTGGGTACATCTAATACCAAGCGGAGATGTGTATATTGACGGCACTTACCCGAAGTTAAGACCCCTGGTTGCTTAATATTCAGTCAGATAACTTAAGTATTTCATGTCTTCAAATGTTAAATATATCTAATTTTAATTGTGTGGGAACCTTCAATACAAAAATTGCATGTGCATTATCGCCGTGACCTTGAGTGATATGGGCCCTGATAATTTATGCTTTAACCGACTATTTCCCCGGAGTCTTTATTCGAAATGTATCCTGCAATTGTTTAATTTTCAATCAGTATATGATGCTGTCGGCGGTAAACATTAATTCAGCGAATTTGCTTGCAAGATATTTGAATGACCTCGTGTAATTATAGCTTCGCAAGACCAATCATATTCTACAAGAAATGTTAAGTTTTCTTTAAGTTTATTTATTCAACTTCCTTCATGATTCTCATTTAACCCTTTCCTTTATAGATATTACTGGTAAAATAACTATATGAACCGCGCCATATTGAACCCTAGATGAGCCGTCAGTACTAAAGAACTCTGATATAATATAGGAATAACGCATGTTTCTTTTTTCGTGTTAAAATATCTGTAGAAACCCAAGGGATTAGTTGGTACCCGACCCAACGTATCCCTAGGGTTTCAGCAGTTGTTATGACACGGAACAATCATTCGTTAACGCTATTCTAGCATAAAGCATGCATAAATCTAACACAATCCATACACAATCAAGCAACATCACTGATTTTCCTCGGATTGCACGGGAACGTCAGCGTTGTATGTGACCGTGACGTCATTTCCGTTTTAGTTAAGCAGCGTCCGGGCCACAATGTATTGACGCTGTGCCACGGAAAACGTATATCAAAAAGGTGTTTTAACAGCGCATGAGCGCTAGAATCTCCTTGTTAAAAGACCTTTTTGGTCCTGTTAAAACACCCCGAAATCATGGTTATAACGGCAGTTTTATGCTAGAATATAAAGTAATGAATAACAACATGGATTCCAAGAAGACTAAAAGCAAACTCACATTGCACAATACTAGCTGCAATTATAATACTGCTAATAAAGTTCACGAATTTTCATTGGTTTAGAGGCGGGATATATTTATAGGTTATTACAGAGGTCTGATGTGCCTTTATTCGATTTTGGCCCACTAAAAGAGCCCGAGGGCTAATACCGATCTTGTAGACCCATATCGCATTAAGGCACACCAGACCTGTTCTATAACCTTTTTATTGCATGTGCTCATTTATGTTTTGGTTTTCATTATAGAATTAAAAAAATCGTTTGAAAACATTGTTCAGCGACAATGTATAATTTATTTTAAAAAGCGAGGGACTTTTGACGTCGTCTAATGACGTTGACGTCATTTCCTCACAAACATTTGTTTTTAATATATTTTTGGCGTTATTTAACTGTTTGGAGATTGTTTTTCAAGTGTTTCTTCAATTTTGCTTTTTTTATCAAGATATATTTCAGTTAAACGTATTTTTTCTTATAAAATTGTCAATCTTTCCGCGTTTTTTTAGCAACCCGAAGTGGGAAATCGATATCGGCCCAACCGGAAGTCGGACCGATATCGATATTTGGCGCATCACGTCACCTGACCACAGTCATATTACATGGACAAAACTCATATACGTTTAAATTCACATTTTTTTTCTATTTATAGTGTTTGCCGTTGCGTATTTATAGGTTATTACACAGGTCTAGTGTGTCTGAATGCAATATTGGCCAAGAAGAGGTATTGGCCCGAGGGCTTTAGCGGTCTCGTAGGCCAATATAGAGGATATTACATGAGTGTCTTTTCATATTGAATTTATTAAACGAGTTGGATAAAATAATAAATTGCGAGGCTCTGCCGAGCATTTTATTATTTTATTCATATCACAGGTTAAATTTTGGAGCCGATAAACCGAAAAATTGTTGTTATTTTGCCTTATAAACGCGGTAAAATCAAGCGACGTCCGCTAACGTTAAATGACGTCGACGTCAAAACGATATTATACTAGTTTATTGCATTTGTTACTATAAATAGTAACAAAAATGCTAAGGAAGTGTGCTGATATTGCCCAAAGAGTGCCGATATAAGCATGCATTGAGCAAGTGTGCCAGATATCGGCACACTTGCTAGTGTGCCAAAAATCCATATCATGACGTCACGTCCGGTTGACGTAAACAAGTTTTGACGTTGGAGCGCTCAAGATATAACTTATAGTTAACTTATCAGCATAACACGCAACAGGATAGATAAAGATTAAATTTCTGCACATTTTTATATGATTTTATAGAAATTTAATGAGCAGATATTTAAAATACAAATGTTTGTGGCGAACGGAAAATGTGAAGAAAATAGACACGATTTGTTAGAAAACAGTATGGAGATAAAACATTAAACTTTGTTTAGAAGAATAACATAATTGAGTGTCTACATATGCAATAAAAAGGTTATGATACAGGGCAAGTGTGCCTGAAGGAAGATATCGGCACACTTGGTCCGCATTGGCCCTCGGGCTAAAGCCCTCGGGCCAATACCTAACCAAGTGTGCCGATATCTTCCTTCAGGCACACTTGCCCTGTATAATAACCTCTAAGTAATATGGAAAATATGTAATGGCTTTATTACACTCCCGCGACGTCAAACATGTGATAAATCGCATTTAGGCACACCAGACCTGTTCTATAACCTTTTTATTGCTAATTTATGTTTTGCTTTTCATTTTCAATATAGGGATAACGCATGTTTTTTCGTGTTATAACATCCAAATACGAGACACATAATACCGAGTTTCATGTGAATATCTTTAGATACTAGTTACAGAAAATGTATGGTGGGAAGAAATTTGAGGGTTCACAGAGGTAAAAGATCACTTCCAGTTGAAGTCTGATACTATGCCGTGCATTGTCACCAAAATTTTTTGAAGGTTTCGAGAACGTAAGACGACTTGATAGCAATACCATTACGACAATGCGACAGTTCTATGAAGACAATACAATGCCGACGATACGATATTGCAACAAGTTAGTACGATGGCGATAATGCAATGGTGGTGAAAAGATATTGGTATCGTGATGTCGACATCACAATATCGATTTATTGCATTGTCGCCCTTGTACTATCGCACTGATATAACCACGATTGTCCTTATGATATTCCGTGTATCACATATTGAAAAATAAACTTGTGACATTTGTGATTCGCCTGTTTAAAAATTCTCAATTTTGCTTGTGACGTTTGTGATTGGCATTTTTACCCGATTTTGGTCAATCACATTCGTCACAAAAGTCATTTGTGACGAATGTGATCACATTCGTCACAAATTCATAAAAACTTGTGACGAATGTGATTTGTGACACATGTGGCCTAACAAGGCTTCCTTAAGGACGAATTGAGAACGCCTTGGTCAAGGTGAACTCAAGTGTAGAATTGGTATTCATATTTGAAAGTCTTCCTCGACTTACCCGTAAATCACCCGTAAAATCCCGGGGTACATAACTCTTACATAACTCTTTATTGATAAAAACGATAATGCTTTAGTAACCAGTTAGCATAATGCAAAATGACAGCCATGTGTTATTTATATAATAAGTTATGTTAAGTTAATATTTGACATATAAGTAATTTTTAAATGTACATGTTTGTATCCAACCAGCACAGCATGAAAATATACTATTACGTCAAGTGTCTATTACGGTGGCACAGATGTGACACATGGGTGTCTTTATTTATTTTGTTCACACGAGATATTATCTTGTTCCCACGAGATATTATCTTGTTCCCACGAAATAATTATCTTGTTCCCACGAGATAATATCTTGTTCCCACGAAATAATTATCTTGTTCCCACGACATAATTATAGCCAATCAGAAGCTGTAATATGGTTAAATAGCAGTTACTTCCCCTTATTTAGTTGAACATTTACTTGATTATATATACATTATATTCATGTTTACACACCTACTGTATTGTTTGTGACCGGTCTATATTTTTCGGATAGACCTGTTTAAACAAAAGAAAGTCCGTTATGAGGTCTATCTTTTGCACGTGCACAGGTCTGTTCTAGTCAGACAGAACCGGTCGTGAAATACACGTGAAAAAATAGACCTGCCAGTGCGCAGACAAAGAAAACATGAAATGTAATCAAAAATTAAAAATTGAAATAAAATGTAAATGATTCATAATGTTCCTGTCTTACAAAATCCGGATACATATTTTAAACAAGATAATGTTTATTGAATGCACTAAACAATTAATACAGCATCCTTATATTAAATCTTTGAATAAAAATAATGGATAGCATATCAAAGTTAGAACACATTTAACATTTATTTAATCGCGTCATTTTTCAAAGTAATAGTAATCTAAGTTGTTCTTCTGTCATAAATTTCACAATATAACAAAATGGACGCTTCAAGTTCATATCAATGAAACTATATAGCAGTAATCACAGCATACTTATTACGATTTTAAAATGTTAATAAAGTTATAAGTTATTTAGTATATAAAAATTATGATGAACGATTATATTTTATTCTAGAACACTTTATATTTTATTCTATAGTTTTGGTTCATATATCTCACACTTGCCACCAATATACATATGTAAGTCTTTCATGGTCTGCTGGGTATTCGGACATTGCCTTTCGTACAGTTGCCCCTCGGAAGTTTGCCCCCTTTTTGCCCCCCTGATATCATTGGAAGGGGCGGACATTTGCGCCCCTTCCAGTTTTCAAAATGTTAAAATATTTTATTGTTTAATTGTTTGCTACCAAAATTCATTGCCTATTGTGGAAATTTCATTGTGCTTAAATACACAAAAACTCTCACGCAAATTTTTGAAAGTCAAAATAGCATCCATAAATAAATGTATAGTATAATATTTTCATGGGCATACAGAAAATCTATACACGAGATGACAAATACCACCTGTTTACAAATAAGTAGGCAATGTGATGAAAAATTGTTGAATTATCAGAATGTTGACCAATATTACTATAAATAATAATTTTATGGCTTTGATGCGTAAAATAGCATGCATACAAGCATGTTACTGCATATGAATGCGTTGGGGTAACGGTACCGGGTAATAGATACCCGCGTTTAGTCTACGCTCTATTTCCTGAATTACATCTATTTATCTCTTAGATAATGGTCTGTTCAACAATTGTAAATGAAAAATAGGTCCGATATAATAAAATTGTATAATTATAATGGGTTAGATTTTATGTACGGGAACTACTTCTCTTCATACAAAATAATGGATAATTTCGGTACCCCTTATGAGGCCTCATAAGTAAGGGTTATACTATGTTTAGCTCATAAGTAAGGGTTATACTATGTTTAGAACATGATGGAATTTCCATGATTTGTGTGACGAGCCGAATATTGATGTGTAACATTCAAATATTGGTGAGTGAGCGTAATAAAAAATATTGATTAAGTAACTATGATTTTTGTACGGGAACTGCTCGCATGCCAGTACCGTTTTCGAGAATATATCTTTTACCATCATAACATGATAGTGAAACTTAATTCATCACATAGCTAGATATATTATGTTTTTTTCTGGCGTATAGTTTTAAATTCATGACAAGTTTGGGTTGAATTTTAATTATTATACAGATCTTCTTCAGTTTTCTTTATAACATGTTTTTTATTCCAGTTTTGATGTTAACTGACGTTTCAAACAAATATGAATACATTTTACTGCTAAGCCCAACAAATTCAATAAAAGGAGTTCCTGCAGCTTTATCTTTAAAATTAACTTTTATTTTTTATTGTAAACGTAATAAAATTTTAGACTTCGGGTCAAAAATCACTACTATCATATAATCTCTGTCAGTCTAGAAGTCTTTATATAATGCATTCTGTTTCATAACAAAGGGGAATCTGCATTTGTCCTCAAATTCAGAAATAATTTACTTTTATTTTATGCTTTTGAGTGGGGATTACTGATTTATCCGTGAAAATTATATTTTGATAATTTCACAGTTATAATTTCACACTTTTCAATGACAAGACTACTTTTTGAAAGATTTTCCCCATGTGGTACCTCAATTTTATCTTTGTCGACAATACTGACATCGTCAGGGCTGTTTAGAGAAAAATACACACTTCCTTCCTCACATTTTGGCCATTTGAACATATTCAAGTATCCTAGCAATAACTGCCTAATGCAATATGAAAACTTGAAAAGTAATGACAGTGATCAACCCGAAGAACAAGTAAACAATCCAGCGTTTCGAAAGACAGCCTTTCAACAATTCCATGTTTTCCTAATTCCAAACAAACAAAATAAAAAGAAAATTTGTTTGTTTGTTTGTTTGTGTAAGATGTCATTTTATTTTCATCTCGTGAACTTTTAAAACAGAATTCTGACTCGTGGCTACGCCACTCGTGAGAATATTAGTTTTTTAAAAGCTCACTCGATGAAATGAAATTCATCTTACACACAAACAAACAAATATCCTCTATATAATGAAAATCATACATTAAAATTAACTTTTTGATAAATCAAATAAACAATACACATTATTTTGTTTTATTGGATTCCGTATAAATTCTTATTAAACATCTTGAAACTAAACAAATGATGGTTTCGCATGTACTCCAATAGTATCTTTTCACTATGAGTTAATTTGATGTTTGATTCACAAAACGTAAATTTTCGATTGTTTTTCCAAATACAGAACTAAATTAATTTAATTCATTGTTTAAAATGATTCCTTTGCTTTAGACTTTTTTGTGTATTAAATGTCAATATATTGTTTTAACCAAAAGGAGAAGCATTAAAAAAGTAAGAACACGATGTGTCTTAATTATCTTTAAACTTAGTTAAAAAAAAAATGGTTAAAAAAGGTCAGTGGTCAAGTGCGACAAAAGCCTCATATACTAAACTACTTTTGCTTTTGATGATTAAAATTGGCATTTGTTATCTGTCAAACGCACTTTAGAGTCAGTAAAAGGAACAGACGTTTCAGTGAAAATTCAAGTGGGAGATAATTTGAAAAATATTTTATGCTAGAGCTATGAACCTTAACACATATGATTGTGGGTGATGATAAGGTACTACTATTATTTCATTTTAATCACTATTATTTTAGGTAGACCATCAAACTACTCACAGTGATAACCTCCCTTTGCAGATTGTACTTATAAGGGGAGATCACTGCATAGGAGATTGGTGTAGACCATGGGTAATGCCAAACTCCTCGCAGCGGTTACTTTCCTTTATAAGTACACCTGCCACCAAGGGTGTCACATGAGAGTTTGATAACTTTTAAAATAATTTTCTAAATATTCATTTTATTTATTTATTTATTTATTTATTTATTTTATAAACATTTTTTTTTTCTCAATCAGAAAAAACTTAACTGATAGACTAAAAGCTGTAGATAAAACAATTTTTAAAAAATATTGTATATCAGAAATTCTGATACATCGGACCGTGGTGCCGAAGAATGAAGAGGAGATCACTGCGTGGAGAAGTGGTAATACATTACCTCCACTTCGAAGAGTATTCAAATAGTCAACTACATTGAAATTGAGGGGCGTGGGTTCAAACGACAAAAGGGCAACTTTTTTCTTTCTTTTTAACATTATTTATGTATCTCTCAGATCCCTTATGGAAGAAAGAAGTGTTTGATTTCAATTATATAATTGTTCTATGTATTTGCTAAATAATGCCAAATTTAATAGCAAATATGATACCAGATATTTTCAAAGTTAAATAAAATAAAATCTACACGGTAAAAGTATTTCATATTTCGCATGATCAACCAATTTACTTTTAAGAAAATTTAGACAAACCTTGAAAACAGTTCCTCACATTAGGGATATTTTGAATAAGGTCTTTTACATAAGGAAATGGTCAAATAAGTGTTTAAAAGGGGTGGGGTAGGGTAACATTTTTATACATATGAAAAACATTTTGTTTAGAAACAATCATTTTGCTCGTGTGTTTTGTTTAATGAATGTTATTTTTTGTTTCTTAACAATGAGCAATAGTAAAACATTTTTCATAATGACGATATTATAGATTATTTAGAGTTTCCTCATTTCTGAAAAAGACCTTCTAATAGCAAAGTTTTAGTCCAGAAATATATCGATAACTGATAAACCACACGGTAAATTTTATTTAAATTTTGCATACAGGTGACCTTTTAGACACATAACTGTCCTATGTTGTCAACTTTACAGTTCCTTATAGTGCCTATTACCCATGGTCTACCTTAAGTTAGTCACTTACGAAAATAAAACAAAAAATATTTTACTGCACAAAACTTTAACCAGTAATCTGGACGTGGTTCACCCAACACCTGTTGAGTTGAACAACTCTCCATATAT